>NC_052307.1:1563090-1580590 GCF_016432855.1 Salvelinus namaycush
TGGTCTGGGGGCTCGTCTGTCTGGTCTAAGGGCTCGTCTGTCTGGTTGGGGGGCTCGTCTGTCTGGTCTGGGGGCTCGTCTGTCTGGTTGGGGGGCTCGTCTGTCTGGTCTGGGGCTCATGTTCCACACACTGTCTTTATGTTGTAATCCGTCTGTCACATTTAATATTCAGATATTTTCACAGTGGCAATTTATTGTCTGGAATAATGGGCAAGTAGAAAGATGTGTATTGAAGTGTTTTATCTACCAAGCCAGCCACGACAAACAACGTCTCTTCTAAGGTCAAAGGGTCAACTGGATTTATTGAGCAAACGATGGAGGGAGAGAGGGAGTGACGGAGGGAGAGAAAGAGAGAATTAAATGAATCCTAGTAAAACATTATGCATGGCTTTTTTATACTTCTGTTATTGTTCTGAGGGTGTACTGATCTATCTTGGTAATGAATATTTGGTGAGGCGGTAGAGAGAATAAACCTAGCTACGCCACACCCTGGAGCTCTGTCTAACCATACAGGTTATTATATATGGTGGGAGCTCTGTCTAACCATACAGGTTATTATATCTGGTGGGAGCTCTGTCTAACCATACAGGTTATTATATCTGGTGGGAGCTCTGTCTAACCATACAGGTTATTATATCTGGTGGGAGCTCTGTCTAACCATACAGGTTATTATATCTAGTGGGAGCTCTGTCTAACCATACAGGTTATTATATCTGGTGGGAGCTCTGTCTAACCATACAGGTTATTATATATGGTGGGAGCTCTGTCTAACCATACAGGTTATTATATCTGGTGGGAGCTCTGTCTAACCATACAGGTTATTATATCTGGTGGGAGCTCTGTCTAACCATACAGGTTATTATATCTGGTGGGAGCTCTGTCTAACCATACAGGTTATTATATATGGTGGGAGCTCTGTCTAACCATACAGGTTATTATATATGGTGGGAGCTCTGTCTAACCATACAGGTTATTATATCGGTGGGAGCTCTGTAACCATACAGGTTATTATATTGGTGGGAGCTCTGTCTAACCATAACGGTTATTATATCTGGTGGGAGCTTGTCTAACCATACAGGTTATTATATCTGGTGGGAGCTCTGTTAACCATACAGGTTATTATATCGGTGGAGCTCTGTCTAACCATACAGGTTATTATATCTGGTGGGAGCTCTGTCTAACCATACAGGTTATTATATCTGGTGGGAGCTCTGTCTAACCATACAGGTTATTATATCTGGTGGGAGCTCTGCTTAACCATACAGGTTATTATATCTGGTGGGAGCTCTGTCTAACCATACAGGTTATTATATCTGGTGGGAGCTCTGTCTAACCATACAGGTTATTATATATGGTGGGAGCTCTGTCTAACCATACAGGTTATTATATCTGGGGAGCTCTGTCTAACCATACAGGTTATTATATCTTGTGGAGCTCTGTCTAACATACAGGTATAATCTGGTGGGAGCTTTGTCTAACCTACAGGTTATTATATCTGTGGGAGTCGTCTAACCACACGGTATATATAGGTGGGAGTCTGTCTAACCATACCGTGTATATATTCTGGTGGGAGCTTGTCTAACCATACCGGTTATTATTCTGTGGGGAGTTTCGTCATACCCTCAGGTTATATTCGGGGGAGCTTGCGTCTAAAATACTTAGGTTATTATATCTGGTGGGAGCTCTGTCTAACATACAGGTTATATTATCTGGGGGAGCTCTGTCTAACCATACAGGTTATATCTGGTGGGAGCTTGCTAACCATACAGGTATATATATGGTGGGAGCTCTGTCTAACCATACAGGTTATTATATCTGGTGGGAGCTCTGTTAACAACAGTCGTTATATATTCTGTGTAGCTTCTGTCAACAAACAGGTTATATTAGTACTGGGAGCTCTGTCAACCATACAGGTTATATTATTTCTTCCTCTGTTGGGAGCTCTGTTAACCACAAAGGTTATTATATCTGGTAGGGAATCTTTATAGAATGTTGTAGTCTCATGTTAATAAGGATCTAAACATGCTGTTATAGAATGTTGTAGTGTCCTGTTAATGAGGCTCTAAATGGCTGTTATAGAATGTTGTAGTGTCATGTTAATGAGGTTCTAACATGGCTTCTAACATGGCTGGTTTAAAAATAGAATGTTGTAAGTGTCATGTAATAATGGGGCTTCTAACATGGCTGTTATAGAATGTTGTAGTGTCATGTTAATGGGGTGGGGTTCTAACATGGGCGTGTTATAGAATGTTGTAGTGTCCATGTGTAATGAGGGTCTCTAACATGGCTGTTATAGAATGTTGTAGTGTCATGTTAATGAGGGTTCTAACATGGCTGTTATAGAATGTTGTAGTGTCATGTTAATGGGGCTCTAACATGGCTGTTATAGAATGTTGTGTGTCATGTTAATGGGGTTCATAACATGGCTGTTATAGAATGTTGTAGTGTCATGTTAATGAGGTTCTAGACATGGCTGTTATAGAATGTTGTAGTGTCATGTTAATGGGGTTCTACATGGCTGTTATAGAATGTTGTAGTGTCATGTTAATGGGGTTCTAACATGGCTGTTATAGAATGTTGTAGTGTCATGTTAATGGGGGTTCTAACATGGCTGTTATAGAATGTTGTAGTGTCATGTTAATGAGGTTCTAACATGGCTGTTATAGAATGTTGTAGTGTCATGTTAATGAGGTTCTAACATGGCTGTTATAGAATGTTGTAGGTGTCATGTTAATGGGGTTCTAACATGGCTGTTATAGAATGTTGTAGTGTCATGTTAATGGGGTTCTAACATGGCTGTTATAGAATGTTGTAGTGTCATGTTAATGAGGTTCTAACATGGCTGTTATAGAATGTTGTAGTGTCATGTTAGGTGTTCTAACATGGCTGTTATAGAATGTTGTAGTGTCATGTTAATGGGCTCTAACATGGCTGTTATAGAATGTTGTAGTGTCATGTTAATGGGGTTCTACATGGCTGTTATGAATGTTGTGTGTCATGTTAATGGGGCTCTAACATGGCTGTTATAGAATGTTGTAGTGTCATGTTAATGGGGTTCTAACATGGTTGTTATAGAATGTTGTAGTGTCATGTTAAGGGGTTCTAACATGGCTGTTATAGAATGTTGTAGTGTCATGTTAATGGGGCTCTAACATGGTTATAGAATGTTGTAGTGTCATGTTATGGGGCTTCTAACATGGTTTTAGAATGTTGTAGTGTCATGTTAATGGGGTTCTAACATGGCTGTTATAGAATGTTGTAGTGTCATGTTAATGGGGGAGATAACATGGCTGTTATAGAATGTTGTAGTGTCATGTTAATGGGGTTTCTAACATGGCTGTTATAGAATGTTGTAGTGTAATGTTAATGGGGTTCTAACATGGCTGTTATAGAATGTTGTAGTGTCATGTTAATGTGGGAGATAACATGGCTGTTATAGAATGTTGTAGTGTCATGTTAATGGGGTTCTAACATGGCTGTTATAGAATGTTGTAGTGTCATGTTAATAAGGATATAACATGGCTGTTATAGAATGTTGTAGTGTCATGTTAATGAGGCTCTAACATGGCTGTTATAGAATGTTGTCATGTTAATGAGGTTCTAACATGGCTGTTATAGAATGTTGTAGTGTCATGTTAATGAGGTTCTAACATGGCTGTTATAGAATGTTGTAGTGTCATGTTAATGGGGTTCTAACATGGCTGTTATAGAATGTTGTAGTGTCATGTTAATAGGGGAGATAACATGGCTGTTATAGAATGTTGTAGTGTCATGTTAATGGGGTTCTAACATGGCTGTTATAGAATGTTGTAGTGTCATGTTAATGAGGTTCTAACATGGCTGTTATAGAATGTTGTAGTGTCATGTTAATGGGGTTCTAACATGGCTGTTATAGAATGTTGTAGTGTCATGTTAATGAGGATATAACATGGCTGTTATAGAATGTTGTAGTGTCATGTTAATGGGGTTCTAACATGGCTGTTATAGAATGTTGTAGTCTCATGTTAATAAGGATATAACATGGCTGTTATAGAATGTTGTAGTGTCATGTTAATGAGGCTCTAACATGGCTGTTATAGAATGTTGTAGTGTCATGTTAATGAGGTTCTAACATGGCTGTTATAGAATGTTGTAGTGTCATGTTAATGAGGTTCTAACATGGCTGTTATAGAATGTTGTAGTGTCATGTTAATGAGGTTCTAACATGGCTGTTATAGAATGTTGTAGTGTCATGTTAATTGGGCTCTAACATGGCTGTTATAGAATGTTGTAGTGTCATGTTAATGGGGTTCTAACATGGCTGTTATAGAATGTTGTAGTGTCATGTTAATGAGGCTCTAACATGGCTGTTATAGAATGTTGTAGTGTCATGTTAATGGGGTTCTAACATGGCTGTTATAGAATGTTGTAGTGTCATGTTAATGAGGCTCTAACATGGCTGTTATAGAATGTTGTAGTGTCATGTTAATGGGGTTCTAACATGGCTGTTATAGAATGTTGTAGTGTCATGTTAATAGGGTTCTAACATGGCTGTTATAGAATGTTGTAGTGTCATGTTAATGAGGTTCTAACATGGCTGTTATAGAATGTTGTAGTGTCATGTTAATGGGGTTCTAACATGGCTGTTATAGAATGTTGTAGTGTCATGTTAATGGGGCTCTAACATGGCTGTTATAGAATGTTGTAGTGTCATGTTAATGGGGTTCTAACATGGCTGTTATAGAATGTTGTAGTGTCATGTTAATGAGGTTCTAACATGGCTGTTATAGAATGTTGTAGTGTCATGTTAATAGGGTTCTAACATGGCTGTTATAGAATGTTGTAGTGTCATGTTAATGAGGTTCTAACATGGCTGTTATAGAATGTTGTAGTGTCATGTTAATGGGGTTCTAACATGGCTGTTATAGAATGTTGTAGTGTCATGTTAATGGGGCTCTAACATGGCTGTTATAGAATGTTGTAGTGTCATGTTAATGGGGTTCTAACATGGCTGTTATAGAATGTTGTGGTGTCATGTTAATAGGGCTCTAACATGGCTGTTATAGAATGTTGTAGTGTCATGTTAATGGGGTTCTAACATGGCTGTTATAGAATGTTGTAGTGTCATGTTAAGGGGGTTCTAACATGGCTGTTATAGAATGTTGTAGTGTCATGTTAATGGGGCTCTAACATGGCTGTTATAGAATGTTGTAGTGTCATGTTAATGGGGCTCTAACATGGTTGTTATAGAATGTTGTAGTGTCATGTTAATGGGGTTCTAACATGGCTGTTATAGAATGTTGTAGTGTCATGTTAATGGGGGAGATAACATGGCTGTTATAGAATGTTGTAGTGTCATGTTAATGGGGTTCTAACATGGCTGTTATAGAATGTTGTAGTGTAATGTTAATGGGGTTCTAACATGGCTGTTATAGAATGTTGTAGTGTCATGTTAATGTGGGAGATAACATGGCTGTTATAGAATGTTGTAGTGTCATGTTAATGGGGTTCTAACATGGCTGTTATAGAATGTTGTAGTGTCATGTTAATAAGGATATAACATGGCTGTTATAGAATGTTGTAGTGTCATGTTAATGAGGCTCTAACATGGCTGTTATAGAATGTTGTCATGTTAATGAGGTTCTAACATGGCTGTTATAGAATGTTGTAGTGTCATGTTAATGAGGTTCTAACATGGCTGTTATAGAATGTTGTAGTGTCATGTTAATGGGGTTCTAACATGGCTGTTATAGAATGTTGTAGTGTCATGTTAATAGGGGAGATAACATGGCTGTTATAGAATGTTGTAGTGTCATGTTAATGGGGTTCTAACATGGCTGTTATAGAATGTTGTAGTGTCATGTTAATGGGGCTCTAACATGGCTGTTATAGAATGTTGTAGTGTCATGTTAATGGGGTTCTAACATGGCTGTTATAGAATGTTGTAGTGTCATGTTAATGAGGTTCTAACATGGCTGTTATAGAATGTTGTAGTGTCATGTTAATGAGGCTCTAACATGGCTGTTATAGAATGTTGTAGTGTCATGTTAATGGGGTTCTAACATGGCTGTTATAGAATGTTGTAGTGTAATGTTAATGGGGTTCTAACATGGCTGTTATAGAATGTTGTAGTGTTAATGAGGCTCTAATATGGCTGTTATAGAATGTTGTAGTGTCATGTTAATGGGGTTCTAACATGGTTGCTATAGAATGTTGTAGTGTCATGTTAATGGGGGAGATAACATGGCTGTTATAGAATGTTGTAGTGTCATGTTAATGGGGTTCTAACATGTCTGTTATAGAATGTTGTAGTGTCATGTTAATGGGGGAGATAACATGGCTGTTATAGAATGTTGTAGTGTCATGTTAATGGGGTTCTAACATGGCTGTTATAGAATGTTGTAGTGTAATGTTAATGGGGTTCTAACATGGCTGTTATAGAATGTTGTAGTGTCATGTTAATGGGGGAGATAACATGGCTGTTATAGAATGTTGTAGTGTCATGTTAATGGGGTTCTAACATGGCTGTTATAGAATGTTGTAGTCTCATGTTAATAAGGATATAACATGGCTGTTATAGAATGTTGTAGTGTCATGTTAATGGGGTTCTAACATGGCTGTTATAGAATGTTGTAGTGTCATGTTAATGGGGTTCTAACATGGCTGTTATAGAATGTTGTAGTGTCATGTTATTAATGAGGTTCTAATATGGCTGTTATAGAATATTGTAGTGTCATGTTAATGGGGCTCTAATATGGCTGTTATAGAATGTTGTAGTGTCATGTTAATGAGGCTCTAACATGGCTGTTATAGAATGTTGTAGTGTCATGTTAATGAGGTTCTAACATGGCTGTTATAGAATGTTGTAGTGTCATGTTAATGAGGTTCTAACATGGCTGTTATAGAATGTTGTAGTGTCATGTTAATTGGGCTCTAACATGGCTGTTATAGAATGTTGTAGTGTCATGTTAATGAGGTTCTAACATGGCTGTTATAGAATGTTGTAGTGTTAATGAGGCTCTAACATGGCTGTTATAGAATGTTGTAGTGTCATGTTAATGGGGCTCTAACATGGCTGTTATAGAATGTTGTAGTGTCATGTTAATGAGGTTCTAACATGGCTGTTATAGAATGTTGTAGTGTCATGTTAATGAGGTTCTAACATGGCTGTTATAGAATGTTGTAGTGTCATGTTAATGAGGTTCTAACATGGCTGTTATAGAATGTTGTAGTGTCATGTTAATTGGGCTCTAACATGGCTGTTATAGAATGTTGTAGTGTCATGTTAATGGGGTTCTAACATGGCTGTTATAGAATGTTGTAGTGTCATGTTAATGAGGCTCTAACATGGCTGTTATAGAATGTTGTAGTGTCATGTTAATGGGGTTCTAACATGGCTGTTATAGAATGTTGTAGTGTCATGTTAATGAGGCTCTAACATGGCTGTTATAGAATGTTGTAGTGTCATGTTAATGGGGTTCTAACATGGCTGTTATAGAATGTTGTAGTGTCATGTTAATAGGGTTCTAACATGGCTGTTATAGAATGTTGTAGTGTCATGTTAATGAGGTTCTAACATGGCTGTTATAGAATGTTGTAGTGTCATGTTAATGGGGTTCTAACATGGCTGTTATAGAATGTTGTAGTGTCATGTTAATGGGGCTCTAACATGGCTGTTATAGAATGTTGTAGTGTCATGTTAATGGGGTTCTAACATGGCTGTTATAGAATGTTGTAGTGTCATGTTAATGAGGTTCTAACATGGCTGTTATAGAATGTTGTAGTGTCATGTTAATGGGGCTCTAACATGGCTGTTATAGAATGTTGTAGTGTCATGTTAATGGGGTTCTAACATGGCTGTTATAGAATGTTGTAGTGTAATGTTAATGGGGTTCTAACATGGCTGTTATAGAATGTTGTAGTGTTAATTAGGCTCTAATATGGCTGTTATAGAATGTTGTAGTGTCATGTTAATGGGGTTCTAACATGGTTGCTATAGAATGTTGTAGTGTCATGTTAATGGGGGAGATAACATGGCTGTTATAGAATGTTGTAGTGTCATGTTAATGGGGGAGATAACATGGCTGTTATAGAATGTTGTAGTGTCATGTTAATGGGGGAGATAACATGGCTGTTATAGAATGTTGTAGTGTCATGTTAATGAGGTTCTAACATGGCTGTTATAGAATGTTGTAGTGTAATGTTAATGGGGTTCTAACATGGCTGTTATAGAATGTTGTAGTGTCATGTTAATGGGGTTCTGACATGGCTGTTATAGAATGTTGTAGTGTCATGTTAATGGGGTTCTAACATGGCTGTTATAGAATGTTGTAGTGTCATGTTAATGGGGTTCTAACATGGCTGTTATAGAATGTTGTAGTGTCATGTTAATGAGGTTCTAACATGGCTGTTATAGAATGTTGTAGTGTCATGTTAATGGGGTTCTAACATGGCTGTTATAGAATGTTGTAGTGTCATGTTAATGGGGTTCTAACATGGCTGTTATAGAATGTTGTAGTGTCATGTTAATGGGGGAGATAACATGGCTGTTATAGAATGTTGTAGTGTCATGTTAATGGGGTTCTAACATGGCTGTTATAGAATGTTGTAGTGTCATGTTAATGGGGTTCTGACATGGCTGTTATAGAATGTTGTAGTGTCATGTTAATGGGGTTCTAACATGGCTGTTATAGAATGTTGTAGTGTCATGATAATGGGGTTCTAACATGGCTGTTATAGAATGTTGTAGTGTCATGTTAATGAGGTACTAACATGGCTGTTATAGAATGTTGTAGTGTCATGTTTATGGGGCTCTAACATGGCTGTTATAGAATGTTGTAGTGTCATGTTAATGGGGTTCTAACATGGCTGTTATAGAATGTTGTAGTGTCATGTTAATGAGGCTCTAACATGGCTGTTATAGAATGTTGTAGTGTCATGTTAATGAGGTACTAACATGACTGTTATAGAATGTTGTAGTGTCATGTTAATGGGGTTCTAACATGGCTGTTATAGAATGTTGTAGTGTCATGTTAATGAGGTTCTAACATGGCTGTTATAGAATGTTGTAATGTCATGTTAATGAGGTTCTAACATGGCTGTTATAGAATGTTGTAATGTCATGTTAATGAGGTTCTAACATGACTGTTATGTAATGTTGTAGTATCATGTTAAAAGTACATGACTCTTCTCGACTCTTTAAGTACATGACTCTTTAAGGACATGACTCTTCTCGACTCTTTAAGTACATGACTCTGTTAACAACCAGACAGCCACTGGTGATCAGAGATGTATTAGAGATCTATTCCATTAACCAATATGAATATTTAAGTAACGTTTTTTTAAATATTAATTATTCATAATTACACTCACTTTCAAATTGATTAAATTAATTATGTTAATAGAATTAGCATATATTTGGATGTTAATATAATAATGTTTGTGTTATATTTGAATTTGTAATGGGTTTGCATTAGTCGTTACATGTAACTTAGATTGATGCCACCAGGGTCATTTGTACGGAGTTTACAGTAGACAAGTTACATTGACATTGACTTTTGTCTGCAACCAACTTTAAATGAGAATTGACTTTACAAATGTGACGACATGGAATTATAGTGCTCCTAGTGAGTGGTCTACGACAGTAGATCTATCCTGTGTTACTATCATAATAGGTTTGTATGTTCAATAAAACCAAGGTTTCATTAAAAAAATTATACAAGTCCAAAATCTCATACCTCTAGACTGGGTGCTAGTCTGTTTCTGCTACTATTAACACAAAAAGACTGGCACCCAGGCTATAACACCTCTGTCAGTTGATTGGTCTAGAGATTGAAAAGACACACCACTGCAAACCGAGTTGACAAACTCTATAAACCAACGTCTGTAAATCTGTATTTTGGCCTTGAACCACAATCAGCCCTAATCTGCAGGGAAGGGAAAAAGGGGCAACCCTGTTACCAGGAAGGAACCTTAATTAGCAAATTAGAGTGCTCCTTTCACTTAGCAACAACAAAATGTGTTTGGTAGCAGACAGCTGTCCTTTGGACTCTATTAACCAGCAGTTAATCCCCTCGTCACACAAACACAGGCATGATGAGGATTTGTAATTCAATGAGTCGGCACCTCTGGACTGGACCCTGATTCCCCGGGGACTCGATACAGGCAGCGACCGGCGAAAGAGAGGCAAGCGAGGCGGCATCATGATTAGACTACGTAGGTCGAGCATCGTGATTAGACTACGTCGGTCGAGCATCACGATTAGACTACGTCGGTCGAGCATCACGATTAGACTACGTCGGTCGAGCATCACGATTAGACTACGTCGGTCGAGCATCACGATTAGACTACGTCGGTCGAGCATCACGATTAGACTACGTCGGTCGAGCATCACGATTAGACTACGGCGGTCGAGCATCACGATTAGACTACGGCGGTCGAGCATCACGATTAGACTACGTCGGTCGAGCATCACGATTAGACTACGTCGGTCGAGCATCACGATTATACTACGGCGGTCGAGCGTCACGATTAGACTACGTCGGTCGAGCATCACGATTAGACTACGGCGGTCGAGCATCACGATTAGACTACGTCGGTCGAGCATCACGATAAGACTACGTCGGTCGAGCATCACGATTAGACTACGTCGGTCGAGCATCACGATTAGACTACGTCGGTCGAGCATCACGATTAGACTACGTCGGTCGAGCATCACGATTAGACCACGTCGGTCGAGCATCACGATTAGACTACGTCGGTCGAGCATCACGATTAGACTACGGCGGTCGAGCATCACGATTAGACTACGGCGGTCGAGCATCTAGACCACCATTGTTTTGTTTGGTCGAACGTACCAATCACTATAGAACAAACTGGACGAACTCTGTCCGCTACTATCCTATCAGCCTTTATGAACTGTTATATCTGTTGTGTTTCTCTGAGTCATGGATGAACAAAGGACATGGATAATATTTCATTTATATATCCTCGCTGGCTTTGCCATGCATCGATCGATCGGACGGTAGCCTCGGGTAAACTGAGAGAGGGGGAAGGGTGTGTCTCTTTTTCATAACAACAACTGGTGTGCGATCTGAAATGTTAAAGGAAGTCTCGAGTTTTTGCATGCGTGAGTTAGATTACCTCAAGCTGCAGACCATACTATTTGCCAAGAGAGCTTTTTATCTATATTTTCATAGCTGTCTATTTACCACCACAAACCAATGCTGGTACTAAGACTGCAGTCAACAAGCTGTATAAGGCCATATTAAAGCCAGCAAGAAAATGCTCATCCAGAGGCCGCGCTCCTAGTGGCAGGTGATTTTAATGCATGAAAAGTGAAATCTGTATTACCTCGTGTTTACCAGCGTGTCACTGGAGGCAACAGACCTCTAGATCTCCTTTATTCACAGAATCACCCTCCCCTTGATTCTTACTCACAAGCAAAAGTTCAAACAGGAAGTACCAGTGATGCGCTTAACGATACGGAAGTGGTCCGATGAAGCGGATGCTAAACTACAGGACTGTTTCCCTAGCAACGACTGGAATATATCAGTCACCGGCTTCATCAATAAGTGCATCGACAACGTCATCCCCACAGTGACGGTACGTACATATCCCAACCAGAAGCCATGGATTACAGGCAACATCCTCACTGAGCAAAAGGCTAGAGCTGCCGCTTTCAAGGAGCAGGACACTAACCTGGACTCTTATAAGAAATCCCACTACGCCCTCCAACAAATCATGAAATAGGCAAAGCGTCAATACAGGACTAAGATCAAATCCTACTACTCTGATGCTTGTCGGATGTGGCAGGGCTTGCAATCTTTCATGGATTACAAAGGAAAACCCAGCCACGAGCTGCACATTAATGCGAGCCAACTAGACAAGCTAAATGCCATCTAATCAACTGGGTGGCCTTGCACGAATCCAACACCTTCATTAAGTTTGCTAATCACTGACAACGATGAGACTGCCTATAGAGAGGAGGTCAGTGACCTGGCAGTCTGGTGCCAGGACGATAACCTCTCCCTTGACGTCAGTAAGGCAAAGGAGCTGATTGTGGACTACAGGAAGAGAAGGGCCGAGCACACCCCCATCCACATCAATGGGTCTGGAGTGGAGCGGGTCGAGAGCTTCAAGTTCCTCGGTGTCCACATCACCAAGGAATAAACTTGGTTCACAAACACACCAACACAGTTGTGAAGAAGGCACGACAACGCCTCTTCCCTCTCAGGAGGCTGAAAAGATTTGGCATGTGCCCTCAGATCCTGAAAATGTTTTACAGCTTCACCATTGAGAGCATCACCACATGGTATGGCAACAGCTTGGCACCTTGGTCCACAAGGGTAGTGAATACGACCCGGTGCATCAATGGGGGGTGAGCTCCCTGCCATCCAGGACTTCTATACCAGGCGGTGTCAGAGGAAGGCCCTTAAAATTGTCACAGGCTCCAGCCACCCAAGTCACAGACTGTTCTCTCTGCTACCACACGACAAGTGGTACCAAGTGGTACCGATACATCAAGTCTGGAACTAACAAGATCCTGAATAGTTCTATCCCCAAGCCATAAGACTGCTAAATAGTAAACCAAATAGCGACTCAGACTATCTGCATTGAGCCTCTTGGCACTCTCTTTTGGCTCATTACATTCGCTGCTGCTTCTGTTTATTATCAATTCTGTTGCCTAGTCACTTTATCCCTACCTATATGTACATATCTACTTCCACCTCGTATATGTATATAGCCAAGTTTTCTTTACTCTCTCCCGCTCTCTGGCGCTCGATGGTCGCCAGGCTGCTCATCATTACGCACACCTGTCACCATCGTTACGCGCACCAGTGCTTCATCGGACTCACCGGGACTCCATCACGTCATTGATTGCCTCCCCTATATCTGTCACTTCCTCAGTTTCATTTTCCCGTGTCTGCATTGATGTTGTTTTGTTTCTCTTGTCCAGACGCTGTTCTCGTTTAGTTTCATGTCTATTTATTAAGAAATCCTCACCCTGTACTTGCTGCCCGTCTCCCAGCGACTGTCGTTACGGAAACGTTACATACTCGTGTTATTATTTTTCATATATTTTTATACACTGTTGGGAAGGGCCGTAAGTAAGTAAGCATTTCACCGTTAAAATAAGATTTGATTTGATTTGATTTGACACACAAAAACATACTCAGGAGGGTAGAGGAAAGATGGTCTCGTGGGGGGTGGGGGGTGTTTGCGGGTTTAAAGGGGGGAGGGGTCTCTCAGATGTTAATCCTTATACCAACACACCCCCCTCTTAAAGATGTTCGGGTCTCTCAGATGTTAATCCTTATACCAACACAACCCCCTCTTAAAGATGTTCGGGTCTCTCAGATGTTAATCCTTATACCAACACACCCCCCTCTTAAAGATGTTCGGGGGTCTCTCAGATGTTAATCCTTATACCAACACAACCCCCTCTTACAGCTGTTCGGGGATCTCTCAGATGTTAATCCTTATACCAACACACCCCCCTCTTAAAGATGTTCGGGGGTCTCTCAGATGTTAATCCTTATACCAACACACCCCCCTCTTAAAGATGTTCGGAGGTCTCTCAGATGTTAATCCTTATACCAACACACCCCCCTCTTAAAGATGTTCGGGGGTCTCTCAGATGTTAATCCTTATACAACACATCCCCCTCTTAAAGATGTTCGGGGGTCTCTCAGATGTTAATCCTTATACAACACACCCCCCTCTTAAAGATGTTCGGGGGTCTCTCAGATGTTAATCCTTATACCAACACACCCCCCTCTTAAAGATGTTCGGGGGTCTCTCAGATGTTAATCCTTATACCAACACACCCCCCTCTTAAAGATGTTCGGGGGTCTCTCAGATGTTAATCCTTATACCAACACACCCCCCTCTTAAAGATGTTCGGGGGTCTCTCAGATGTTAATCCTTATACAACACACCCCCCTCTTAAAGATGTTCGGGGGTCTCTCAGATGTTAATCCTTATACCAACACACCCCCCTCTTAAAGATGTTCGGGGGTCTCTCAGATGTTAATCCTTATACCAACACACCCCCCTCTTAAAGATGTTCGGGTCTCTCAGATGTTAATCCTTATATCAACACACCCCCCTCTTAAAGATGTTCGGGTCTCTCAGATGTTAATCCTTATACCAACACACCCCCCTCTTAAAGATGTTCGGGGGGTCTCTCAGATGTTAATCCTTATACAACACATCCCCCTCTTAAAGCCCCCCCCCCCAACCCCCCCATTACTGACTGATATTGGCCCATCATACTTAATCTAGGGTGAAATTTCCTAGTTTGTGGTAAATGACTTGCAGCCTTCATGAGGTGGGGGAGAAGGGGGGGGATATTTATTTTTCTCAGGGCTAATGACCTGTCGGCTGGACCCAGCTACTGATGGTTATTTACTAGGGCCCAGATGCTTCTGCTCAAAATGAGTGGTAATGTCAGCGGGGGCCATCTTTCAGCGGCGGGCCGAGACGGGCGGGGGACTGGGGGGTAGTGATTGAATCCGAGTGATCCCGTTGACATTGACTCTGTGACTTTTAAGGCCATTTACCTTCCTCTGCCCGAGATGATCACCTCCTCATCACTGCTGTGTTGACAGCTGATTAGCAACAAATTACTGACAGGAGAAGGAGAAGGGGTGGGGGGGGACGAGATCAGACACACACACACCTCTCTCTCTCTCTCTCTCTCTCTCACACACACACACACACACCCCTCTCTATCTCTCACACACAACTCTCTCTCTCACACACACCCCTCTCTCTCTCACACACACCCCTCTCTCTCTCACACACCTCTCTCTCTCTCACACACACCTCTCTCTCTCTCACACACACCTCAGTCTCTCACACACACCTCTCTCACACACCTCACACCTCTCCCTCTCTCACACACCTCTCTCTCTCTCACACACACCTACACACACACCTACACACAAACACACACACCTCTCTCACCAACACACCTCTCTCACACACACACCTCTCTCACACACACACCTCTCTCTCTCACACACACCTCTCTCTCACACACACACCTCTCTCTCACACACACACCTCTCTCTCACACACACACCTCTCTTTCACACACACACCTCTCTTTCACACACACACCTCTCTTTCACACACACACCTCTCTCTCACACACACCTCTCTCTCACACACACCTCTCTCTCACACACACCTCTCTCTCACACACACCTCTCTCTCACACACACCTCTCTCTCACACACACCTCTCTTTCACACACACACCTCTCTTTCACACACACACCTCTCTTTCACACACACACCTCTCTTTCACACACACACCTCTCTTTCACACACACACCTCTCTTTCACACACACCTCTCTTTCACACACACCTCTCTTTCACACACACCTCTCTTTCACACACACCTCTCTTTCACACACACCTCTCTCTCACACACACCTCTCTCTCACACACACCTCTCTCTCACACACACCTCTCTCTCACACACACCTCTCTCTCACACACACCTCTCTCTCACACACACCTCTCTCTCACACACACCTCTCTCTCACACACTTCTCTCTCTCACACTTCTCTCTCTCACACTTCTCTCTCTCACACTTCTCTCTCTCACACACCTCTCTCTCACACACCTCTCTTTCTCTCACAGACACCTCTCTCTCACACACACACCTCTCTCTCACACACACACCTCTCTCTCACACACACACCTCTCTCTCACACACACACCTCTGTTTCTCACACCTTTCTCTCACACACACAATACTCTCTTTCACACACCTCTCTCTCTCTCACACACACCCCTCTCTCACACACACCTCTCTCTCTCACACACCTCTCTCTCTCACACACCTCTGTCTCTCACACCTCTCTCACACACACATCTCTCTTTCACACACACCTCTCTCACACACACACACCTCGCTCTCTCACACACCTCTCTCTCACACACACCTCTCTCTCACACACTCCTTTCTCTCACACACCTCTCTCTCACACACCGCTCTCTCACACACACACACCTCTCTCTCTCTCTCACACACCTCTCTCACACACACACCTCTCTCTTTCACACATCTCTCTCTTTCACACACCACTCTAATATTTATATTTTTCTAAATTCCATTCTTTTACTTTTAGATGTGTGTATTGTTGTGTATTGTTAGATACTACTGCACTATTTGAGCTAGAAACACAAGCATTTCACTACACCAGAAATACCATCTGCTAAATATGTGTATCCTCCCCTCTACTCCTTTATGTCTCTACCAGGGCCTCCTCCTCTCTACTCCTTTATAATGTCTCCACCAGGGCCTCCTCTCTACTCCTTTATAATGTCTCTACCAGGGCCTCCTCCTCTCTACACCTTTAGAATGTCTCTACCAGGGCCTCCTCTCTACTCCTTTATAATGTCTCCACCAGGGCCTCATCTCTACTCCTTTATAATGTCTCTACCAGGGCCTCCTCCTCTCTACTCCTTTATAATGTCTCTACCAGGGCCTCCTCCTCTCTACTCCTTTATAATGTCTCTACCAGGGCCTCCTCTCTACTCCTTTATAATGTCTCTACCAGGGCCTCCTCCTCTCTACTCCTTTATAATGTCTCTACCAGGGCCTCCTCTCTACTGCTTTATAATGTCTCTCCCAGTGCTACTCATTTACATAGAGCAGAAACCACACACACATTTACATTTCCACAGATAACACGGTAGGATAAAAAAATTCCACAGATAACACGGTAGGATAAAACATTTCCACAGATAACCCGATAGGATAAAACATTTCCATTAGACAAAGGTGAAATGGATCAATTTCCTCTGCCAAGATAAATCTCACGTTTTACACCGACAGGGTCATTACGGCACATTTCAGAAATAATGTATTTAAAAATCGAGCCGACAGCGGAGACTGATTCCCCCCACTCTCCAATTACCTTTAAAGAAAAGCTTATTCTGTGGACAATAAAGCATATTACGGCACAATATGAAACAGTCCGTAAAGACTCTGGTGTTTGACGAGGGGGTTAGAGAAAGCTCAGCATATTTAGGAAGGGTTGAAACTATCCTGTAGTTATCATTGACACCTCCCTCGGCACCTCATGCAAATCTCCCATTACATCCCAGTCCACATAGATTAACCGGCCTGCAAGGTGGTGGGATTAACCGGCCTCCAAGGTGGTGGGATTGACAGGCCTCCAAGGTGGTGGGATTGACAGACCTTCAAGGTGGTGGGATTGACAGGCCTTCAAGGTGGTGGGATTGACAGACTTTCAAGGTGGTGGGATTGACAGACCTTCAAGGTGGTGGGATTGACAGGCCTCCAAGGTGGTGGGATTGACAGGCCTTCAAGGTGGTGGGATTAACAGGCCTCCAAGGTGGTGGGATTGACAGACCTTCAAGGTGGTGGGATTAACCGGCCTCCAAAGTGGTGGGATTAACCGGCCTGCAAGGTGGTGGGATTGACAGACCTTCAAGGTGGTGGGATTGACAGGCCTTCAAGGTGGTGGGATTGACAGA
>NC_052307.1:1583090-1702104 GCF_016432855.1 Salvelinus namaycush
ATATTACTACAATGGAGTGGTAATCCAGAGTTTTTTACCCTTATTATTACTATTATTATTATTATCTACCCTGATGCCTAGTCACTTTACCCCTACCTACATATCTACCTCAACTAAGGGGCGGCAGGTTATATAAATGGTGTTAATTCAAATCCCCAAGGTGGGAAAAAATCTGCCGTGCTGCCCTTGAGCAAGGCAGTTAACCCCCAACAACTGTTCCCCGGGTGCCGATAACGTCCGTTATGATAGCCCCCCCCCCCACCCCGCACCTCTCGTAGGTGTTGGGTTAAATGCGGGAAGACACATTTCAGTTGTAACGCATTCGGTTGTATTAACTGACTAGGTATTCCCCCTCCCTGTCTACACCCGTGGTATTCGGTAATAAATACTATTTTGACGGTAAAAGTATAATAATTAACTCATTACAGAAGAAGCCTTATTCAAGGTCTACATCCGTGTTTTGGAAATGTGTTGTATTCATTTAACTTTAACAAATAGATTAAATGTATAGCCGTGTCTACTTCAATGATAGTCTTGATTTTGAGACCTGTGGATTTATAGAAAGCAATAATGCAAATTAGCATGAATAAAGCTGAGAACATCCTATAGATTTATGTTATTAACCTTAATTAGTTCAATGAGTTATTAACCAGATATTAACCTTCAGGTTGACTAAGATATCTATGACCTGGATAAAACTCATAATTGTCTATTTGTTTGTTTTTTCAAAAAGCAATAGTAGTTCAGAAGTTTGGACAAAAAAATGATATGATGCTTTTTAAAAATGTGATTATGCTTTTCACCAAAAATATAGATGAGATTATTTATCTTTAAAATGAATTTATTATTGATCATTCACAAACATATTTTTGATATCAGGGCATTTAAAAAAAAAAAAAAATGTTATTTTATATTAATCTCCTTTGAAAACACTAGAAAAATCTACTTTTCATGTAACCCCATAAAGAGCAATATGTACATACAGTATAATCTAGAATCAGTTTTATAGTAAAGTGCTTATTTTGGGCATTGATGTAAAATAAGTTTGCAATATACAGAACCAGTCAAAAACAAATTGGACACACCTACTCATTCAAGGGTTTTTAAACAACAAGATTGTTCAAAGTAGCCACCCTTTGCCTTGATGACAGCTTTGCACACTCTTGGCATTCTCCCGGTGGCAAAAAGCTTAGAATGGCTGTATTTTCCGTCAGCGACATGGGTGGGCATATCATTTGATGTTTTGAGGACACACACACACACATGCACACACTCACACACTGAAGTTTAGCCTTGTAGGCAGCAAAAGTGACACACACCAATCCATTGTATGATTTTAGAGTATGTTAATTATTGTTCCAGTGGCTGCTAAAGGCTGTGGAACAATTACAATACCCCCCTAGACCCTCCAACCTCATCTCTCGCTTATTGTAAAAAAATATATAATATTTTTTCTTTCAGACTTGGGGGGAATTAAAAGACTCAGACAGATGTACTTCTTATTTTTTTTAGAGAACGTAAAGTAAAAGGAGGAAGCTCTAAGATTAGCATCTAATTAATATTAATAACTAATATTGTTATAGGATGAAACTTCTAGAACGTGTCAGGAGGATATTTATATATATATATAAGGATGTTATTCTGTAAAGTTGCTTTATGACCAAAGTTAAATGTGTGTTGAATTATTGTACAATATCGTGAACTGCTGGGGAAAAGATTTTGGTAATATGATTTTGATATATATTTGTATTTTTTGTGAATGTTGGTTTGCAGGGTGATGTAGGCCTACTCTTTCTGTAATGAGACATTTGTTAAAAAATAAATAAAAAAATGGTACATAAGTCATACTTATTGTGTTCTCAGCTAGGAATTTATTCTGAAAAGCCATGGATATTTGTCAAAATAAAATGTATTTTCTTGGTTATTCTTTTCAGGAACTAGTAAACAAAGGACATTTTTTGCTCTGTCTCTCTCTGTCTGTCTCTGTCTCTCTCTGTCTGTCTCTGTCTCTGTCTCTGTCTGTCTCTGTCTGTCTCTGTCTCTGTCTC
Organism: Salvelinus namaycush; assembly: GCF_016432855.1. NCBI lineage: Eukaryota > Metazoa > Chordata > Actinopteri > Salmoniformes > Salmonidae > Salvelinus > Salvelinus namaycush. The sequence continues at coordinate 1,585,139 of NC_052307.1, forward strand.
TGTCTGTCTCTGTCTGTCTCTGTCTCTGTCTGTCTCTGTCTCTCTCTGTCTCTCTCTGTCTCTCTCTGTCTCTCTCTGTCTCTCTCTCTCTGTCTCTCTCTGTCTCTCTCTGTCTCTCCCTCTCTGTCTCTCTCTGTCTCTCTCTGTCTCTCACTTCATCCCAGCTCTGTGAGGAGAGAAAATACCTGTCGCTACAGGTAAAAGCCAGCAGAGTGGGTTAGAGCGAAAGAGCGAGACATCCTACTGCCGTGGATAGAGAAGGAGAGAGAGAGAGAAACAGAGAGAGAGAAGACGGACCCGCCATGCCACATCAGACGTCTGCAGAGGCAGAGCTCCACTCAACAATAGTTGCATACAGCAGCGACCAGACTGCTGATGTCACAAGTAAAACTGACTCTTGCTAACCCTTGCTAACCTAGAGACTACCATTCTGTCTTATATCATCAGCATGTCTTATTATTGTACTTATCACATGTCTTATTATTTTACTTATCAGCGTGTCTTATTATGTTACTTATCAGCGTGTCTTATTATGTTACTTATCAGCGTGTCTTATTATGTTACTTATCAGCATGCCTTATTATTTTACTTATCAGCATGCCTTATTATTTTACTTATCTGCATGCCTTATTATTTTACTTATCAGCGTGTCTTATTATGTTACTTATCAGCATGCCTTATTATTTTACTTATCAGTGTGTCTTATTATTTTACTCGTCAACTTGTTTATTATTTTACTTATCAGCATGTCTTATTTATGTGATAATGCCCGAGAAGCCGGTCTTTGGATTATATATTGGCACGGGTGTTGTAAGGCCTGAGACGAAGTCAGTGGTCGGAAAACCGGGCCAATATATCCTCCAAACACCAGCTTTGAGGGAATTATCACTTTTTTACAACAGGATATCAACAGTTTCAAATAATGACATATTTTAATTAAAAAACATTATGTTTATGAATTTCTTAATTCCATTTCATCCTTCCACAAGATATAATCCCAAAACAAATCTAGATTGCTACCTAAGCCGGCTGGTTGTTCGTTCTATTGGTTCGGTTGCCAGGGACTCAACCCAGTCATTCAGTCTTTTTGTTCTGTATCTATGGACGCGACCCAGTCGTTGTTCTGTATCTATGGACGCGACCCAGTCGTTGTTCTGTATCTATGGAAGCGACCCAGTCGTTCAGTCTTTTTGTTCTGTATCTATGGATGCGACCCAGTCGTTCAGTCTTTTTGTTCTGTATCTATGGACACGACCCAGTCGTTGTTCTGTATCTATGGACGCGACCCAGTCGTTCAGTCTTTTTGTTCTGTATCTATGGACGCGACCCAGTCGTTCAGTCTTTTTGTTCTGTATCTATGGATACGACCCAGTCGTTCAGTCTTTTTGTTCTGTATCTATGGATACGACCCAGTCGTTCAGTCTTTTTGTTCTGTATCTATGGATGCGACCCAGTCGTTCAGTCTTTTTGTTCTGTATCTATGGATGCGACCCAGTCATTCAGTCTTTTTGTTCTGTATCTATGGACGCGACCCAGTCGTTGTTCTGTATCTATGGATGCGACCCAGTCGTTCAATCTTTTTGTTCTGTATCTATGGATGCGACCCAGTCGTTGTTCTGTATCTATGGATGCGACCCAGTCGTTCAATCTTTTTGTTCTGTATCTATGGATGCGACCCAGTCGTTGTTCTGTATCTATGGACGCGACCCAGTCATTCAGTCTTTTTGTTCTGTATCTATGGACACGACCCAGTCGTTGTTCTGTATCTATGGACGCGACCCAGTCGTTCAGTCTTTTTGTTCTGTATCTATGCACGCGACCCAGTCGTTCAGTCCTTTTGTTCTGTATCTATGGACGCGACCCAGTCGTTGTTCTGTATCTATGGATGCGACCCAGTCGTTCAGTCTTTTTGTTCTGTATCTATGGATGCGACCCAGTCGTTCAGTCTTTTTGTTCTGTATCTATGGATGCGACCCAGTCGTTCAGTCTTTTTGTTCTGTATCTATGGACGCGACCCAGTCGTTCAGTCTTTTTGTTCTGTATCTATGGACGTGACCCAGTCGTTCCTTCTAAATGTTCCATTGCCATACTGGCTGGCAACGTTCTTATCCCTTGCTTGCTAGCTAGCCAACTACAGCTAACTTACAGTCACGTCAAACAGTGCAGACAGAATAACAACAGTAACTGCATTTGTTTAAGCTGTTTTCTAGTGACATTTATTTGGATACATCCATAACAATGAGCTAATGAGGCGTGATTTCACCTGGCATAGAAAATGTGCTCTCTCATCAGGACACTGTTGTTCAGAGGCAAGCCAACAACACAGCTAACACAATGACTTCAAACTGAAGCTGGAAAGACTGCAAACTAGATGCACTTCGTTTAATTTCACCTTTTTTCAATTGCCATTATGCTAGCTGATTTATGATTTAGACTGGCTGAGAAAAGCTGCCTGTCTCTCTCTCGTCCCGACTCCCGACCCCTGCACGTTCATTACTATGGGACAGTTGGAGATCGAATTTGGATTTTGAAGCAATGTTACAAATGTCGGAGAGACAGACAGCAAGGTTTATACAAATCTCCACTGATGAAAACGAAATGTTAGTCTAAAAGAAATGTGAGATAATGTCATAAATTATAAATTGCCTGGCTGGGCTGATGAGACAGTGGATTGCGCAGTCAGATGGAACAGAGTAAATATACATTTTAACATCATAGATTTAGCCGGTGGTAAATAGTGGAATAGACACCGGCTGGAATGCGCTTTTACCCTCTACTTAATCACCATCCGGGATCATCCTCATCAGAAAAGCTGACTAGCATAGCCTAGCCTAGCGCCACAGGGATATTCATATAATATAATTTCATGAAATCACAAGTCCAATACAGCAAATGAAAGATAAACATCTTGTGAATCCAGCCAACATTTCCGATTTTTAAAATGTTTTACAGCGAAAACACAATATATATTTATGTTAGCTCACCACAATAACCAAACACACAACGTCATTTATTTCACCGCAAACATAGCTTTCACAAAACCCACAAATAGAGATAAAATGAATCACTAACCTTTGAACAACTTCATCAGATGACAGTCTTATAACATCATGTTATACAATACATTTATGTTTTGTTCAAAAATGTGCATATTTATAGCTACAAATCCTGGTTTTACATTGTGAATACGGCGCCAAAATGCACCAAATTGTCCGGAGAAATTTTGGACAGTCACGTAATCTAACCAAAAAACTCATCATAAACTTTGCAAAAAAATACATATTGTACAGCAAATGAAAGATACACTGGTTCTTAATGCAACCGCTGTGTTAGATTAAAAAAAAAAAATGAGTACAAAGTACAGCATGCAATATTCTGAGACAGCGCCCAGCCATTCTCCGCCATGTTGGAGCCAACATATTCCACAAAAATACGAAAAAACATCATAAATATTCTCTTACCTTTGATGATCTTCCATCAGAATGTAGTGCAAGGAGTCCTAGTTCCACAATAAATCGTTTTGTTTTAGAATGTCCATTTCTTCTGTCGAATTAGCAACTTTGGCTAGCATTGTGGAGTGCACATGTCCATCAACTCTTGGCGCATGGAACGAAAAATTCCAAAAGTCACAATAAACGTTGAATAAACTGGTCAAACTCAGTTGAAAATCCATCTTTATGATGTTTTTCTCATATGTATCCAAGACGGAGCATTTCGTCGTGTCTACCTAAGGCATTGCAGAAAACAATACGGTGCTCTCTGGTGCGCAGGAAAAAAACTGCCAATATGGTGGACCTGTCACTCCAAAAGCTCTCATTCGGTCTCACATCAAGCTAGACACCCCATTCAACATTCTACTGCCTGTTGACATCTAGTGGAAGGCGTATGAAGTGCATACAGATCCATAAATAAAAGGCAATTGAATAGGCAAGGCCTTACACAGAGACCCATTTTCAGAATATTCGCTTCCTGTTTGGAAGTTTGCTGCCAAATTAGTTCTGTTTTACTCACAGATATAATTCAAACAGTTTTAAAAACTTCAGAGTGTTTTCTATCCAATAGTAATAATAACATGCATATCGTATGATCTAGAACAGAGTACGAGGCCGTTTAATTTGGGCACGATTTTTTCCCAAAGTGAAAACAGCGCCCCCTATTAAGAAGAAGTTTTAAGCAATCAGCATTCAGGATTAGACCCACAAGTTGTATAATATTTTTATAAAATACTCTATTTATGATATCCTTATAATCACGTGTGTTATGTTATTTACAACGATTACCTTTCACTTAACTCCTTACATTCTCACGCGTTGAATGGAATTGTATAGGATGAACTATGTTCTTGCATGGTGTGCTGTGATTCTATAGAATGGCAAGGACTATATTGACTGTTGCCAATCCCTATCACATCCTCCTTCCCTGAACGTATTGCCAAACGCTCAAGAACTAGGCACAAAAGGAAATGGACACTTACCAGGACCATGTCATTCCAATGGGAACCTCTCCACCAACGGATGTCTGGCTTCTAGCTGCTCCTCGACCGCTGTCCCAAATCTGGCTGATCGTCTGTGGGATACTCCATTACAACACACTGCTAAAGGAATGCGCTTATTTCTAACGTGTGAGTGTGTGAACTCTAATCGGTTGTTTGTTGTCCCCCTGCGAAGGACCCGCCCGGCGCAGCGGAGAACCTACACTGAGACTTACAGTCCAGCAGTTCCAGTCCAGAGAGAGGGACAGCCGGCGTCCAGCCGAGCCGGGCTACTAAGAAGGAAACTCATTGAGCACTACTAAAGGAAAGTACTTACGCCTAAAATGTGATTCCAAGGTGTAGATCAGTACATTCTCTAAAGGTATGTTTGTTGTACCCTGTGACTACAGAAACGGGGGAAAACGCCCAACGTAGCTGCGAGATTGTAATGTGTTGAAGGTATTATATATCGTTTTCTTGGTGGTTTTCATATAAACCCTTGGCCTTCCAACCTGCACACTGTTCTTATTTATTTATATCTGTATTGTTGTCTATTTTTTATTTTTTTATTTAACCTTTATTTAACTAGGCAAGTCAGAGCGTTGGGCCAGTAACCCAACTCTCTTATTTTCAATGTCGGCCTCGGAACAGTGGGTTAACTGCCTTGTTCAGAGGAAGAACAACAGATTTGAACCTTGTCAGCTCAGGAATTCGATCCAACAACCTTTCGGTTACTGTCCCAACGCTCTAACCACTAGGCTACCTGCTGGTTACTGGCCCAATGCTCTAACCACTAGGCTACATGCTGGTTACTGGTCCAACGCTCTAACCACTAGGCTACATGCTGGTTACTGGCCCAACGCTCTAACCACTAGGCTACATGCTGGTTACTGGCCCAATGCTCTAACCACTAGGCTACCTGCTGGTTACTGGCCCAATGCTCTAACCACTAGGCTACATGCTGGTTACTGGTCCAACGCTCTAACCACTAGGCTACATGCTGGTTACTGGCCCAACGCTCTAACCACTAGGCTACCTGCTGGTTACTGGCCCAACGCTCTAACCACTAGGCTACCTGCTGGTTACTGGTCCAACGCTCTAACCACTAGGCTACCTGCTGGTTACTGGTCCAACGCTCTAACCACTAGGCTACCTGCTGGTTACTGGCCCAACGCTCTAACCACTAGGCTACCTGCTGGTTACTAGTCCAACACTCTAACCACTAGGCTACCTGCTGGTTACTGGCCCAATTCTCTAACCACTAGGCTACCTGCTGGTTACTGGCCCAACACTCTAACCACTAGGCTACCTGCTGGTTACTGTTCCAACACTCTAACCACTAGGCTACCTGCTGGTTACTGGCCCAATGCTCTAACCACTAGGCTACATGCTGGTTACTGGCCCAACGCTCTAACCACTAGGCTACATGCTGGTTACTGGCCCAACGCTCTAACCACTAGGCTACCTGCTGGTTACTGGCCCAACGCTCTAACCACTAGGCTACCTGCTGGTTACTGGTCCAACGCTCTAACCACTAGGCTACCTGCTGGTTACTGGTCCAACGCTCTAACCACTAGGCTACCTGCTGGTTACTGGCCCAACGCTCTAACCACTAGGCTACCTGCTGGTTACTGTTCCAACGCTCTAACCACTAGGCTACCTGCTGGTTACTGGCCCAATGCTCTAACCACTAGGCTACATGCTGGTTACTGGTCCAACGCTCTAACCACTAGGCTACATGCTGGTTACTGGCCCAACGCTCTAACCACTAGGCTACCTGCTGGTTACTGGCCCAACGCTCTAACCACTAGGCTACCTGCTGGTTACTGGCCCAACGCTCTAACCACTAGGCTACCTGCTGGTTACTAGTCCAACACTCTAACCACTAGGCTACCTGCTGGTTACTGGCCCAACACTCTAACCACTAGGCTACCTGCTGGTTACTGGCCCAACACTCTAACCCCAACACTCTAACCACTAGGCTACCTGCTGGTTACTGGCCCAACGCTCTAACCACTAGGCTACCTCTGCTACACTCCTCTTCAACTCTACTCTACTCTACTCCACTACCCTCCTCTCCACTACTCTCATCTCCTCTGCTCTCCACTACTCTCCTCTCCTCTCCACTACCTTCCTCTCCTCTCCACTACCTTCCTCTCCTCTCTACTTCCCTCCTCTCCACTACTCTCCTCTCCACTACCTTCCTCTCCTCTCCACTACTCTCCTCTCCACTACTCTCCTCTCCACTACTCTCCTCTCCACTACTCTCCTCTCCACTACCCTCCTCTCCTCTCCTCTCCACTACTCTCCTCTCTACTACCTTCCACTACTCTCCTCTCCACTACCTTCCTCTCCTCTCCCTTCCTCTCCTCTCTACTTCCCTCCTCTCCACTACTCTCCTCTCCACTACCTTCCTCTCCTCTCCACTACTCTCCTCTCCACTACCTTCCTCTCCTCTCCACTACTCTCCTCTCCACTACCTTCCTCTCCTCTCTACTTCCCTCCTCTCCACTAGTCTCCTCTCCACTACCTTCCTCTCCACTACTCTCCTCTCCACTCCTCTCTACTTCCCTCCTCCCCACTACCCTCCTTTCCTCACCTCTCCACTACCCTCCTCTCCACTCCTCTACCCCCCATGACACAGACGGAATGGCCGCCTCCTAATGTATCGTCTAGGAGAGGTTGACATCCTCCTCTGTGTGGATACGGGTGGATGGATCCGAGGCTGCAGCAGATGTCTCCTGGCATAGTCCAACTAGAACTGTAGCAGATGATATCTGTGGGCCAGTGATGCTGCCCTGCCATGCAGCCTGGCTGTCTGGTTGGACGGGGCCTGCTAGATATACTGCCCTGCCATGCAGCCTGGCAGTCTGGTTGGACAGGGCCTGATAGATGGGACTGTCCTGTGTCTCGTCGCAGTCTGCACGCTAACCCCTCGACGGGCCGTACAACGCTAGGCAGTAAGACAGGCACCAGACTGGGGCCTGCCCCTCTTGTAAATGGGCCACAGCGAATGAGGTACCAAAGTAGTGGGTGGGACTTGAGACTAAAATAAGGGTCACATCTGTCTCTAGACCTACTTCCCCTGTACATTGTAATCTATGGGGCTTGTCCTTGCGTTATTATCTTGGCATAGCACTTGACAGTTAGTGGAAGTGGAGACGTTGAGAGGTACATTAGTAGATGCTAATGAAGACACACTCCCACAAGGCAATGAACTGACTCGGTGTTAAAATACAATAGGTGTGAAAGAGGGAGGGAGGGAGGGAGGAAGGGAGGACTACAACGTGTGATTCTACGCCTGAGGGGGTGCTACCGTACAGCAGAGGTGCAGCAGCTCACACCTGAAATGTCTACGGAGGGAGGGAGGGAGGGAGGGAGGGAGGGAGGGAGGGAGGGAGGGAGGGAGGGAGGGAGGGAGGGAGGGAGGGAGGGAGGGAGGGAGGGAGGGAGGGAGGGAGGGAGGGAGAATGAAGACATGTTGATGGGAATGTGTGCCGACTACAGTATGTCGACACCCACAAGTATCCAAGAAAGATCACAAGCTCAGTGAACTCACACAACCACAAATTAAGTTACAGAATGGCGCCTGTAAGGTCATGATTTCATTGTACATCACATTATATTTATAGTTTATATTTTATTATATTTTATCGTAGGCTATAATAATATTTGCATGCATCATCAATCAACATTTTGTCAAAGACTAAGATTATTGAATTCAGATAATAACTGAATTATAGGCTCTATTTTATTATATTCTACAATAATTGAAAGCCATTTAAGGAGATTAACAACTATTATTGTTTTTATCATGTGGAAAGATAGGCTTGGCTACCATGACTATATTCCCTCAGCCCTATGCTCCCTCAACCATATGTTCCCTCAGCTCTATGTTCCCTCAACCATATGTTCCCTCAGCTCTATGTTCCCTCAGCTCTATGTTCCCTCAGCCCTATGTTCCCTCAGCCCTATGTTCCCTCAGCCCTATGTTCCCTCAGCTCTATGTTCCCTAAACCCTATATTCCCTCAGCCCTATATTCCCTCAGCTCTATGTTCCCTAAACCCTATATTCCCTAAACCCTATATTCCCTCAGCCCTATATTCCCTACGTTCCCTCGGCCCTACGTTCCCTCGGCCCTACGTTCCCTCGGCCCTACGTTCCCTCGGCCCTACGTTCCCTCGGCCCTACGTTCCCTCGGCCTTACGTTCCCTCGGCCTTACGTTCCCTCGGCTCTACGTTCCCTCGGCTCTACGTTCCCTCGGCTCTACGTTCCCTCGGCCCTACGTTCCCTCGGCCCTACGTTCCCTCGGCCCTACGTTCCCTCGGCCCTACGTTCCCTCGGCCCTACGTTCCATCGGCCCTACGTTCCATCGGCCCTACGTTCCCTCGGCCCTACGTTCCCTCGGCCCTACGTTCCCTCGGCCCTACGTTCCCTCGGCCCTACGTTCCCTGGGCTCTACGTTCCCTCGGCTCTACGTTCCCTCGGCCCTACGTTCCCTCGGCCCTACGTTCCCTCGGCTCTACGTTCCCTCAGCTCTACGTTCCCTCAGCTCTACGTTCCCTCAGCTCTACGTTCCCTCAGCTCTACGTTCCCTCAGCTCTACGTTCCCTCAGCTCTACGTTCTCTCAGCTCTAAGTTCCCTCAGCCCTATGTTCCCTCAGCTCTACGTTCCCTCAGCTCTACGTTCTCTCAGCTCTAAGTTCCCTCAGCCCTATGTTCCCTCAGCTCTACGTTCCCTCAGCTCTACGTTCCCTCAGCTCTACGTTCCCTCAGCTCTATGTTCCCTCAGCTCTACGTTCCCTCAGCTCTACGTTCCCTCAGCTCTACGTTCCCTCAGCTCTACGTTCCCTCAGCTCTACGTTCCCTCAGCTCTAAGTTCCCTCAGCCCTATGTTCCCTCAGCTCTATGTTCCCTCAGCCCTATGTTCCCTCAGCTCTACGTTCCCTCAGCTCTACGTTCCCTCAGCTCTACGTTCCCTCAGCTCTACGTTCCCTCAGCTCTACGTTCCCTCAGCTCTACGTTCCCTCAGCTCTAAGTTCCCTCAGCTCTACGTTCCCTCAGCTCTACGTTCTCTCAGGTCTATGTTCCCTCAGGTCTAAGTTCACTCAGGTCTATGTTCCCTCAGGTCTATCTTCTAAACCAGGGATCGGCAACCCAAAAGAGAAGAAGAGTACCCTGTTTGATAGGGGAATATGGAACAGAGGAGATTATAGACAAAAACTGGATTTTATGTGATGAGAAATATTTTACATACCGTATATTTTTCACACCCTTGATGTACACAGGTCTTTTGGTGAGTCGATCCACTGTTGCATGAATGAATGAATAAGGACCATCAATACCAGACCAGACTCATGTTTATTGTAACACATGTTACAATAAATGTGATGGTCAGGCCATATAAAGTTAGGTCATTACCTCCAATGAATATTTCCGGTCAATGAACTTTCTGCCAAAGTATATATTCTTTAGAAATGTTTTGTCTGTCCAATTGGCATTGCTTATTTGTGCCAAATATGATTGAAATAGCTTCTATAAATGGCGAAATAAATAACCACTTATTCAACTCAGAAATGTGTTTCCGGTCACCAATGAATAGTTCAGTGGGTCCTAGGCCATATCATTTTACACATTTAAGCCAATCATTATAAAAATGTATTGAGTAGATGTTGAGATAAACATTTAAGAAAACCCAGAAAATGCTATATGGGGTGCTGCAAAACTGACAAAAGGTCAAATTGATCTAACATATTCAGAAGGTCCCATATTTGTATTTATTATGGATCAACATTAGTTCCTGCCAAGTTGCTGCTCTTCCTGAGGTTCATTATGGTTCCCCATTAGTTCCTGGCAAGTTGCTGCTCTTCCTGGGGTTTATTATGGATCCCCATTAGTTCCTGCCAAGTTGCTGCTCTTCCTGGGGTTTATTATGGATCCCCATTAGTTCCTGCCAAGTTGCTGCTCTTCCTGAGGTTTATTATGGATCCCCATTAGTTCCTGCCAAGCTGCTGCTCCTCCTGGGGTTTATTATGGATCCCCATTAGTTCCTGGCAAGCTGCTGCTCTTCCTGAGGTTCATTATGGATCCCCATTAGTTCCTGCCAAGTTGCTGCTCTTCCTGGGGTTCATTATGGATCCACATTAGTTGCTGCCAAGTTGCTGCTCTTCCTGGGGTTTATTATGGATCCACATTAGTTCCTGCCAAGCTGCTGCTCTTCCTGAGGTTCATTATGGATCCCCATTAGTTCCTGCCAAGCTGCTGCTCTTCCTGAGGTTCATTATGGATCCCCATTAGTTCCTGCCAAGCTGCTGCTCTTCCTGAGGTTCATTATGGATCCCCATTAGTTCCTGCCAAGTTGCTGCTCTTCCTGAGGTTCATTATGGATCCCCATTAGTTCCTGCTAAGTTGCTGCTCTTCCTGTGATTTATTAGTATTATATACAACACACAATCCAGGTGTTCGTGTGTATAGTGTGTGTGTGTGTGTGTGTTTGTATGTGTGTGTTTGTACTTGTGTGTGTGACTCTTCACTGTCCTCGCTGTTCCATAAGGTGTATTTGTATCTGTTTTTTTTTTAATCTGATTTTTCTGCCATGGAGTCACTACCTCCACCTCTAAAGGACGTCTTCAAACTACAGGAACTCCTGGTCAAAAATATGAGAACAGAAAAAAATGTATCCCTAATGTCTGATGAAACAGCAATTAAAAAACATCGAGATTACAAATCGCGAAAAGGGACGCCGTCGACGGCTTAACCATCAAGGGAGATGTTGCCAATCAGGCAATGGTTGCTATGGTGAGGAGTGTCACATCGACGTGGAAACAGGTCATTATGGGACCCGAGCTATCAGACAACTACATAACTGTTTGTTTAACGTTCCTAAAATTCCCCTCCATAATAAGACACTTAATTCACTTACCCCTTGCCTTGTTTACATTTCCCCACACAGGCATATGGCTAAACCGGCAACGCCAGCCCAAGAGACTGCTGATATTGCGGCTGAGGCAATAAAGAGACTAAAAAGCATAGGACTAACTAAGTAATAATGTCTATATACAATAGTTCGGTTCCATCACTACTTTATATTTGGGATTTACAGGAATTACTTTAATTGTTCAAATAAATATTTTTAACATCAAATAAGACTTCAGGCACGTCCAAGATGTCGGAGAGCTATCCAACCACATCCTCTGTGTGTGCGCGTCATGTTCATGAGCGAGTCAGGCCTTTGCCAGAGGAGAGAGAACAAGGTAGGTAAGCCTACACAATTTGATAGACAACAACACTAACTAGAGCTGGGACGATAAACCAAAAATTACAAAACAACGATAATTGCCCTCCTCTTACCGAAGCAGTTTTTGGTTCTAAAACCATTATTTGGTCAACAGTCATTAACCTGCTTCCTGCAATGAAAGTATCTGCCCTGTCGCTGTTTCGCTGCAGGCTCTCACTACCGCTCCCCTCCTTTACACACTGAGTGAATGGATGCAGTCAGACATGAACAAACAACTACTGACAGTTGAGCAACATCTCAAAATGGGATTGCTGGAAAGACACAATAGTTATTTCTCAACTGACAATTTAGAGAAAAATAACACCACTTTAAAAAACACTAATTCAATTAATAAAAAAATGCAATTGAGATGTGCCAGCTGTCCCGAGCCGTCAGAGCCGTTAGTCAGTCAGGAGCCGCTAGAGCCATTCGTCAGTCAGGATCTGCCAGAGCCGCCAACCAGACAGGATCTGCCAGAGCCGCCAACCAGACAGGATCTGCCAGAGCCGCCAACCAGACAGGATCTGCCAGAGCCGCCAACCAGACAGGATCTGCCAGAGCCGCCAACCAGACAGGATCTGCCAGAGCCGCCAACCAGACAGGATCGTACAGAACCACCCACCAAACCCGGATCAAGCAGCGGGACTACGAGCAGCGACCAAGTAATCAGGACTCATGGACTTGGGAGGAAGTAATGGAGGGAAAAGGACATTGGGCACATATTGGGGAATATCGCCGCGCTCGTGAGGAGATGGAAGCAGCGAGAGCCCAGGAGCGGTGGTATGAGGAGGCAGCAAGGAGACGTGGCTGGAAGCCCGCGAAGAAACCCCAAAAATTTCTTGGGGGGGGGGGCTAAGAGGTAGTGGGCCTAGGGCAGGTAGGAGACCTGCGCCCACTTCTCAGGCTAACCGTGGAGAGCGGGAGTACGGGCAGACACCGTGTTACGCAGTAGAGCGCACGGTGTCTCCTGTACGTGTTCATAGCCCGGTGCGGGTTATTCCACCTCCCCGCACTGGTAGGGCTAGATTGGGCATTGAGCCAGGTGTCATGAAGCCGGCTCAACGCGTCTGGTCTCCAGTGCGTCTCCTCGGGCCGGCATACATGGCACCAGCCTTACGCATGGTGTCCCCGGTTCGCCTACATAGCCCGGTGCGGGTTATTCCACCTCCCCGCACTGGTCAGGCGACGGGGAGCATTCAGCCAGGTAAGGTTGGGCAGGCTCAATGCTCAAGGGAGCCAGTACGCCTGCACGGTCCGGTATTTCCGGCGCCACCTCCCCGCCCCAGCCCAGTACCACCAGTGCCTACACCACGCACCAGGCTTCCAGTGCGTTTCCAGAGCCCTGTTCCTCCTCCACGCACTCTCCCTGTGGTGCGTGTCTCCAGCCCAGTGCCTCCAGTTCCGGCACCACGCACTAAGCCACCTGTGCGTCTCCAGAGCCCTGTACACACTGTTCCTTCTCCCCGTACTCGTCCTGATGTGCGTGCCCTCAGCCCGGTGCCACCAGTGCCGGTACCACGCACCAGGTCCATAGTGCGTTTTGAGAGTCCAGTGTGCCCTGTCCCTGCTCCCCGCACTAGCCTGAAGGTGCGTGTCCTTAGCCCGGTGCCTCCAGTTCCGGCACCACGCACCAGGCCTACAGTGCGCCTCATCCGGCCAGAGCCATCCGTCTGCCCAGTGCCATCTGAGCCATCCGTCTCCCCAGTGCCATCTGAGCCATCCGTCTCCCCAGCGCCATCTGAGCCATCCGTCTCCCCAGCGCCATCTGAGCCATCCGTCTCCCCAGCGCCATCTGAGCCATCCGTCTCCCCAGCGCCATCTGAGCCATCCGTCTCCCCAGCGCCATCTGAGCCATCCGTCTGCCCAGTGCCGTCTGAGCCATCCGTCTGTCCCGAGCCATTAGAGCCGCCCGTCTGTCCCGAGCCGTCAGAGCCGTTAGTCAGTCAGGAGCCGCTAGAGCCATTCGTCAGTCAGGATCTTCCAGAGCCGCCAACCAGACAGGATCTGCCAGAGCCGCCAACCAGACAGGATCTGCCAGAGCCGCCAACCAGACAGGATCTGCCAGAGCCGCCAACCAGACAGGATCTGCCAGAGCCGCCAACCAGACAGGATCTGCCAGAGCCGCCAACCAGACAGGATCTGCCAGAGCCGCCAACCAGACAGGATCTGCCAGAGCCGCCAACCAGACAGGATCTGCCAGAGCCGCCAACCAGACAGGATCTGCCAGAGCCGTCAGCGAGCCATGAGCGTCCAGAGCCGTCAGCCAGCCATGAGCGTCCAGAGCCGTCAGCCAGCCATGAGCGTCCAGAGCCGTCAGCTAGCCATGAGCGTCCAGAGCCGTCAGCGAGCCATGAGCGTCCAGAGCCGTCAGCCAGCCATGAGCGTCCAGAGCCGTCAGCCAGCCATGAGCGTCCAGAGCCGTCAGCCAGCCATGAGCGTCCAGAGCCGTCAGCTAGCCATGAGCGTCCAGAGCCGTCAGCTAGCCATGAGCGTCCAGAGCCGTCAGCCAGTCATGAGCTGCCCCTCAGCCCAGAGCTGCCATTTATCCAGAACTGCCCCTCAGTCCAGAGCTGTCTCTCTGTCCGGAGCTGCCCTTCAGTCCGGAGTTGCCCCTCTATCCTGAGCTACCTCTCTATCCTGACCTACCTCTCTGTCCTGAGCTATCTCTCTGTCCTGAGCTACCTTATCCCGGTGCTGCCCCTTGTCCCGGTGCTGCCCCTTATCTTAAGGTTACCATTTAAATTAAGTGGGTGTAATATGAGGGTGGTCATTCTAAGGGGGAGACGTAAGCTGGGATTGACTATGGTGGGGTGGGGACCTCGCCCAGAGCCTGAGCCACCACCGTGGTCAGACGCCCACCCAGACCCTCCCCTAGACTTTTGGTGGTGCGTTCGGAGTACGCACCTTGAGGGGGGGGTTATGTCACGTTCCTGACCGGTTTTCTGTTATTTTGTATGTGTTTGACGGTCAGGGCGTGAGTTTGGGTGGGTAGTCTATGTTATGTGTTTCTATGTTTGTTAAAGGGTGACCTGATATGGTTCTCAATTAGAGGCAGGTGGTTTTCATTTCCTCTGATTGAGAGCCATATTAAGGTAGGTGTTTTCACATTGATTGTGGTGGGTGGTTGTCTCCTGTGTCTGTGTATGTTGCGCCACACGGGACTGTTTCGGTTTGTTTGTTCGTTCGTTCGTTCGTTTTGTGTAGTCTGTTTTTCCTGTTCGTGCGTTCTTCGTTACATGTAAGTTCTTACGTTCAGGTCAGTCTGCATTCGTTTTGTGATTTTGTTTAGTATCAAGTATAGTTCGTTTTTTGTCTTGTTTAAATAAATCATGTCAAACTACCACGCTGCATATTGGTCATCTGATCCGTCTCTCCTCTCCTCGTCCGAGGAGGAGGAAGAGCTAGAGAATCGTTACACCAGCGGAATGGAGCAAAGTGCGCCATTTGCGGTGAATACCTCAAGTAGCCTATTAAGGTCTACCAATGGAAAAGTTTTTGTAGGACATCTTTACTGTTAGATCAATTGCATGGCTATCTAGCTACTATATCATATTTAGAGTTAGCGATCTAGGTAATGTGTTTTGAGTTCCCACTTCCTCAGGTGGTGAAGGATGTAGGATATAGGCCTAGCCTAGGGTCTAGGGCAATATGCCCCAAAAAACATGCAGGCAAATTAATCTCTACACATTGAAATAATTCATCATGCATTCCCTGAGCATGCTATCAGTGGTTCCCAAACTTTTTATTGTCCCGTACCCCTTCAAACATTCAACCTCCAGCTGCGTACCCCCTCTAACACCAGGGTCAGCGCACTCTCAAATGTTGGTTTTTGCCATCATTGTAAGTCTGCCCCCCACACACACAATATGATACATATATTAAACATTAGAATGAGTGTGAGTTTCTGTCACAACCCGGTTTGTGGGAAGTGACGAAGAGCTCTTATAGGACCAGAGCACAAATAATAATATAATAATAATCAATAATTTTGCTCTTTATTTAGCCATCTTAAATATAAAACCTTATTTGATCATCAAAAATTGTGAATAACTCACCACAGGTAATGAGAAGGGTATACTTGAAATGATGCACATAAATCTGCAATGTTGGTTTGTATTGGAGAGTCTCAGTCTTAAATCATTTTCCACACACAGTCTGTGCCTGTATTTAGTTTTCATGCTAGTGAGGGCCGAGAATCCACTCTCACATAGGTACATGGTTGCAAAGGGCATCAGTGTCTTAACAGCGCGATTTGCCAAAGCGAGAAACTCTGAGCGCAGTCATATCCAGAAATCTGGCAGTGGCTTCTGATTAAATTAAATTTTCACAGAACCGCTTGTTGCAATTTCGATGAGGCTCTCTTGTTCAGATATCGGTAAGTGAACTGGAGGCAGGGCATGAAAGGGATAACGAATCCAGTTGTTTGTGTCATCCGTTTCGGGAAAGTACCTGAAGTAATTGCGCACCCAACTCACTCATTAAGGTGCTTCGATCTATCACATTTGACATTGTCCATAAGCTTGAGTTCATTTGCACACAAAAAAAATCATACAATGATGGAAAGACCTGTGTGTTGTCCTTGTTAATGCAGACAGAGAAGAGCTCCAACTTCTTAATCGTAGCCTCAATTTTGTCCCACACGTTGAATATAGTTGTGGAAAGTCCCTGTTTATTCTAGATTCAGATCATTCAGGTGAGAAAAAACATCACCCAGAAAGGCCAGTCATGTGAGAGGAAACATCACCCAGAAAGGCCAGTCATGTGAGAGGAAACATCACCCAGATAGGCCAGTCATGTGAGAGGAAACATCACCCAGATAGGCCAGTCATGTGAGAGGAAACATCACCCAGATAGGCCAGTCATGTGAGAGGAAACATCACCCAGATAGGCCAGTCATGTGAGAAACTCGTCATCATGCAAGCGGTCAGACAAGTGAAACTAACGATTTTCACTGTAGTGTCCAACACGTCTTTCAAGCTGTCAGGCATTCCCTTGGCAGAAAGAGCCTCTCGGTGGATGCTGCAGTGTACCCAAGTGGCGTCGGGACAAACTGCTTGCACACGCGTGTTACCACTCCACTATGTCTCCCGGTCATGGCATTTGAGCCATCAGTGCAGATACCAACACATCTTGACCACCAAAGTCCATTTGATGTCACAAAGCTGTCCAGTACTTTAAAAATATCCTCTCCTGTTGTCCTGGTTTCCAGAAGAGAATGTCTTCCTTAATTGACCCCCCATAAACGTAACGGACATATACCAGGAGCTGTGCCAGGCCCGCCACGTCTGTTGACTCATCCAGCTGTAACGCATGGAATTCACTGGCTTGTATGTGAAGCAGTAATTGTTTCAAAACATCTACTGACATGTCACTGATGCGTCGTGAAACATTGTTGTTTGATGAAGGCATTGTCCCAGCCATATCCGTGGCAGCAGGAATAATTAAGTCCTCCACAATAGTATGGAGCTTGCCTGTCCTAGCCATTCGGTAGCTCACCATATAAGACGCTTCTAGCCCCTTCTTATTAATGTTATCTGTTGCTTTTATACATGTCTTACTATTCGAAAGTCGTCTTTAGTCTCGGTCAAAAAACTCCTGTGGCTTATTTTTCAAACTGTCATGTTTCGTTTCTAAATGTCTGCGCAAGAGTGAAGGTTTCCCGTGAGAGAGTAAAGGTTAATGTGATTGGATGTTAATTATTTGACTAGGCTACCTGTATTTGACATTGTGTTGTTATATCGCTGAACACTAGATGGTTTAATTTTATTTTTGGCAGTGAAACGAGGCTACTCAGGAGAGAAAAAAACCTCACCCAAATAGCCCCGTTGTAAAATAAATGTAAATCACATTTTTATTTGGCGTACCCCCGACGGCATTGTGCGTACATACCCCAGTTTGGGAATACCTGATCTAGATGGAATAGCTAACTTCTTTCATGTCTTACCTGGCACTGGAAAAAAGTCAGTCTAGATCCCTCTCGCTTAGCTACCCTGTTTCGATGTACAGCCATTTGATACCTGATTCACCGAATGAGGGAATTATTGAATTAGAAATTTTTCAGTTCTAGGTTACTGTTCTAATGTTCTAATGTCATAATAGCCCCAGGGGAGTTACTGGGTGTGCAGGCTTTTGTTACAGCCCTACTCTAACACACCAGATTCTACAAATCAACTGTTCACAACAGGAACTTGTTAAGCTGACTCGGGTGTGCAGGTTTATGATAGAGCCCTGCTCAGACACACCCGAGTCAGCTTAACAAGTTCCTGTTGTGGCCTAGCTCTCCAGATGCAGAGTTGACCACGTGTTTTATACAGTAACAGTGCTGTATATTTGACTTCAAGGCATTCTTCCACAGTGGTATTATTATTATGGTATTGACTCGTTATACTAAGCTGGTATTGTTAGCGAAGACAAAATGCTGAACACTTAAAGAGTTTGTGATCTAGCTAATGACTAGCCCATTGGGTTAGACTAAACAAATGCATATGGGCAACGCCATGCTTTGGCCATCTATAGCCTAGCCACTATGCTACTACATCCATTAGCCATCTATAGCCTAGCCACTATGCTACTACATCCATTAGCCATCTATAGCCTAGCCACTATGCTACTACATCCATTAGCCATCTATAGCCTAGCCACTATGCTACTACATCCATTAGCCATCTATAGCCTAGCCACTATGCTACTACATCCATTAGCCATCTATAGCCTAGCCACTATGCTACTACATCCATTAGCCATCTATAGCCTAGCCACTATGCTACTACATCCATTAGCCATCTATAGCCTAGCCACTATGCTACTACATCCATTAGCCATCTATAGCCTAGCCACTATGCTACTACATCCATTAGCCATCTATAGCCTAGCCACTATGCTACTACATCCATTAGCCATCTATAGCCTAGCCACTATGTTACTACATCCATTAGCCATCCATAGCCTAGCCACTATGCTACTACATCCATTAGCCATCTATAGCCTAGCCACTATGCTACTACATCCATTAGCCATCTATAGCCTAGCCACTATGCTACTACATCCATTAACCATCTATAGCCTAGCCACTATGCTGCTACATCCATTAACCATCTATAGCCTAGCCACTATGCTACTACATCCATTAGCCATCTATAGCCTAGCCACTATGCTACTACATCCATTAAAATGCTAATTGATAAAATAGCACACCTGCCTGATAATATGAGCCATGTAGATTTTGGTGGAAGAGCCAAAATACAATTTTTTGCCAACATGGGCTAATTTCTGGGGAGGAACATTAGCAGGAGTGTGGCGTGTGCAGATCCCAACATATGTATTAAATTGTATTACAAGTGGCGTTAAAAAAAGTCTTAAAAGGTCTTAAATTCAACTTCATGGAACCTGCAGATACCCCGAATAGGCTACACAATAGGCCTTGTAACTATATTTGAGAAGTAACATTTAAGAATAATGTAATTGAACCAACAAACCAGCAGTGTGCGGCACACTGAAGATTGTTTGAGAACAGAACTGTGGACAGCGACCGCTCAGCGCTCACTGAAGATTCAGTCCAGCACCTTGGCGAGCGCCACTGCAGCTGTCAAGCATGTAAAACCTGTCAATGTTTTAGCAACTAGAAAAACAAAGTAGGTTTAACTTACTGTTTTCAAGTGGCATATTATATTCGTTGTTGAACTATGGTAAGAAAAACCCGATGTTTGCTAAGTTTGCATTCTGCCTTTTGTTTTGGCGTCATCCTTTTACTACGTGTTGTCGTAAGGAGGCCTAATAACAGTATCAAGTAGTGCCCGTATGTACCGGTAAATAAGTCTTTGGCTACAATTAGGTTCATGTGCGTGTGGTGTCTGCAAAAATAAAATCAGGCAGATACACTAGAACCGTTAAAGCAGTCATTTGGACTGCTCATGAATTTAAAAACAATATTACTCTGCCATTTAAAAAAAAAAGTCATGCCCCCCCCTTCCGTCCTTGACTTGTCCTAAATAAGTCTATAAAGCACAGCGCTGTTGTTAGAATCTTAATATCACAAACAGAACTGGAGTTTTAAACAGTTTTAGGAGGGGTGTCATTTTTGGATTGGCTATCCCCAGTTGCCCCTCCTCCCGAGGGTTGGGCTTGCTCCACTCCTTCTCTAGACAGTGATAATCATCCTGATAATTGCCTTGAAACTGAACCTAAACTAGACCGAAATTACACTGAACAAAACATCTAAATGCAACATGCAACAATTTCAAAGATTTTACTGAGTTGCAGTTCATATAAGGAAACCAGTCAATAGAAACACATTAATTAGGCCCTAATCTATGGATTTCACATGACTGGGAAAGGGCGCAGCCATGGGGAACCAGGCCCAGTCAATCAGAATACTCCTCAGCACCCCCCCACCCCCCCACCCATCAGACGATCCCGCAGGTGAAGAGGTGAAGAAGCCAGATGTGGAGGTCCTGGGGTGGCGTGGTTACACATGGTCTGCGGTTGTGAGGCTGGTTGGATGTACAGTACTGCCAAATTTTCAAAAAAGACATTGGAGGCGACGTATGGTAAAGAAATGAACATGAAATTCTCAGGCAACAGCTCTGATGGACATTACTGCAGTCAGCATGCCAATTTGCACACTCAAAACTTGAGACATCTGTGTCATTGTGTTGTGGTGGCAAAACTGCCAATTTTTAGAGTGACCTTTTATTGTCCCCAGCACAAGGTGCACCTGTGTAATGATCATGCTGTTTAATCAGCTTCTTGATATGCCACACCAGTCAGATGGATGGATTATCTTGGCAAAGGAGAAATGCTCACTAACAGGGATGTAAACACATTTGTGTGCAACATTTGAGAGAAATATGTTTATGTGCTTATTGAACATTTCTGGGATTTAAAAAAAAAATTCAGCTCATGAAACATGGGACCAACACTTTATATGTTTCGGTTATATTTTTGTTCAGTATACATTTCACACATAACAGATAAAAACCAATGAATTAGAAGTATGATGAGTGAAGGGGAGGTAAACAATGCATAATTATGTAATCACCAATTGTGAATGAAGAACAGGGCAGCCCGTTCTATTGTATTGATCTATTCAAATTATAATATCAAAATGGTATGTACCCTATATCAGTCCGCCGAATCCAAGAAGTCTAATCGGTCTACTTCTGGCTGAGAGCGTGCGTAATTTACAATGGCAAGAAGCCCAAGACTAATGGATGCAAGTGCTGCTACAAAATCTGAATGAAAATGACTCCGATGGTGGGGAGGAAATGAATCATGACATCTCTGATGATTATTCTTCTGATTCTGAGCCTCAGTTTGAACCTCCTAAACGCAAAAAAAAAAGCCAGAACGGTGCGCAATGAGCAGGTGCCAGTGCCAGTGCCACCACCAACAGGGTTGGGAAGTAACGGATAACATGTAATCCGTTACATATAAGGGATTACCAAAAAAAAACAGTAACTGTAATCCATTACGTTACCAGCAAAAAAATTGTAATCAGATTACAGATACTTTTGAAAAACTAGATGATTACTTCAAGGATTACTTTTAAATTCAGAAAGGATGTTTACGAGAAAAAAAACTGACACTTCTCTGTTTTCTCAACGACATTCAAATCAGCATTGAAAAAAGGTGCAAGTTTAAGTTTGTTCCACCTGAGCGAGTCTGACCACAAATCAGAGACCACTGTGATGACACACCAAATGTGTTTGGTGGATCGCGGGAAAAGAGCAGGAATAGACTTTTGTAGGCTACAGTCCAAGCTATGTCTTCCAATGGTGCGACTGTTGTCGGCATCCAAACATTATCCAACTTGAATAAACGCTTGGAGGTAAGGATGACAGCAGAGGTGTAGTCTACTGTACATTGCGCATCTACATTGCGCATTGATGTGAACCACACTGCTGCTCTCTCATTTAGCTATTTGCGCTTTACGGATTGTAGTTGTTGTGGATGGCTGTTCACAAATCTAAATGTGTATATGAACCCAATAATGGTTGAATTCAAGAAGTTTAAGCTGCCTATCAATCATTGTTTTTGAAACCAGTGGAGAGACAGTGAACAAATGCGCTCTTGCAACAGCTGCATAGTGCGGATCCCAGCCTATGGAATAAAAGTGGGGCTTTTATTGCTCAATCTAATTCATGCTGATTTAAAAAGATCCATAGACCTAATGGACACATGCTCAAACTCGCACACTTTTGATAGACTTAAAGAGGCAATCTGTAGTTGCTGAATCCATTTTTAAATGTATATATATATATATATAAATTGATTCTTGAAGAATATAATTTATAAATCACTCATGAGCTTAGTTCAACTGTTCATAACACTGTATAGCCCCATAACATGGTTAAAACAATCGTTTTGATATCATGGATGGTCAGTCCTGTATAGCCTCATAACATGGCTAAAACTATAATGTTGATGTCATGGATGGTCAGTCCTGTATAGCCTCATAACATGGCTAAAACTATAATGTTGATGTCATGGATGGCCAGTCCTTGCATCCATAGCTCTGTCTATTAATCTGAGAGAGGTTGCATTTCTCCAGGCCCATCCCTCAGATTTTTACCAAAACAGAGGCGGGGCGTCCGTGTTGTTATTGTTTCATCTGTGGATGGGCTTCCGAGTGGCGCAGCGGTCTAAGGCACTGCATCTCAGCGCTAGAGACACTACAGACACCCTGGTTTGAATCCAGGCTGTATCACAAACCGGCCGTGATTGGGAGTCCCATAGGCAGGCGCACAATTGGCCCAGCGTCGTCCGGGCTTGACCGGTGTAAGCCGTCAATGTAAATAAGAATTTGTTCTTAATTGACTTGCCTAGTTTAATAAAGATTAAAATAAAAATGTAAATAGTTGAATATTATCAAGATATCAAAGTGTCACCAACAAAAAGGTCAACAATAAGCCTGCAGCATATGACATTTATTTATCACATGTAAATAGGACTTTTCTGTAGTGCTCAAAGCATGCCCTTCCACGAGCGCAGCAGTTATTTTTCAACTGGAATCAATGAGCCCAAATCAGTTCTCCATGGCAACAAAATCATAAACAACAGAGTAGTGCTGGTTCTCGGGTCATGCTCAGGTAAAACAATCTGGCTAATCTTTACTTCCATATTTCCAAATTCTATTCTTGGGGTATAACATTTATTGGAATGCCTGGGATTAGGATAGACTTTGTTTTTTAATGTAAAGATACAATTTAATCGTGTTATTATTTGTAGTAGAAAGCGATGGGTTAGAAGAAGCCTACATAACCAACCCATGAAGTACAATGTAACATCCATGTATGGCCAGCGATGTAAACTTTAACACTGATTTATCCTGCAATAGATGTCGTTCAATTGGTAACATACATTTTTTGTCTTCTTCTAATGCCTCTTAATAAGGGGAAAGTAATCTAAAAGTAACTGAGTGTAATCAGATTACGTTACTAAATTTGTGGTAATCCTAAAGTTACATTACCGATTAAAATGTTGGACAGGTAACTAGTAACTAGTAACGGATTACATTTAGAAAGTAACCTACCCAACGCTGACCACCAAACGAAACGGTGAAACAGTAGAGGGGTTAGGAACGGGCACAGTAGAGGGGTTAGGAACGGGCACAGTTTAGATAGAACAAGACGGTGATAATAATACAGGCAAGATTATCA
The DNA here is from genome assembly GCF_016432855.1 of Salvelinus namaycush. Lineage (NCBI taxonomy): Eukaryota > Metazoa > Chordata > Actinopteri > Salmoniformes > Salmonidae > Salvelinus > Salvelinus namaycush. The sequence goes on from NC_052307.1 coordinate 1,608,545, forward strand.
GCAGAAAAATGTCTTCACTGAGAGAGCAGGTCGTCAAGCAAAAACGGACTCACCAGCTTTCGTTGTTTATGTAACATGGACATGATCCAAATGATGACATTGTGTGAAGACGCACATCAAGCACAAGCTGACGTTAATTCACCATTTTGTTGTTGTTGACTGCAGTCATATGAATACTTATATATTTATTTTAAGGCCGTTATTGCTTTGTGCGATTTTCTCTATTTCTCAAGCACACTTGGTGCGTAAAATGATGTTTAGGCCACTGATGTTTTCCAAATTTTACCGTGTGTTTTACTGGTTGGTATTTTTTTTAAAAATAAAGACAAAGCTGTTACTGTGTTCCAACTCGCATGCGTTCTCTTTTATAGCTGTAACAGAAGGCACTCCCGTCAATACAATTGATTGAACACTCGGATTTTTGTTTTTACATATAGCCTACAGTAACAAACGAATTAAAATGCTATTGTTATTTATTTGAAATATATTTGTTTTGTATTCTAATGTTAATCTAAGACCTTCATAAACACACCCAAATTATATATATTTTTTTGCGATAACATGAAACGTATGAATTCCACTGTTAGAATGCTACAGTCAGAATGACTGCTCATTAGCATATATATATTTTTTTATCGGTGTTTTTACATAATATATTCATATACAATTTCAGTAGCACATACAGTATGTTGTCGAGTGATGGACTGTGGATTAGTCCGCTAAGACAGCGCGAATCAGACAGGTGTCCCGTGTCAAAAAAAAAATATATATATATATACACTTGCGACTTTATCAATCGATTTGCGTGTTTATGGGTTGTTGTTGTGTGTGTGTGTGTGTGTGTGTGTAAGGGTCGGGTGTGTGTAGAATCAGTGCAAACAGTCTCTAAGGTGAAGGTCTGTGCAGGGAGACAGCTAGCGTTAGCTGTTCAGCAGTCTCATGGCCTGGTGGTAGAAGCTGTCTTGAAGCCTATTGGTCCAACACCTGACGCCCCGGGTACCAGATGGTAAGAGAGTGAACAGCCCATGGCTCGGGTGAGGGCACGGCGCTCGTCCCCAGTGATGTATTGGGCCGTCCGCATCACCCTCTGTTCAGCCTTTGCGGTTGAAGCCGGTGCAGTTGCCGAACCAGGGAGGTCGGTCAAGATGCTCTCGATGGTGCAGCTGTAGAACTTCTTGAGGATCTTATAGGACCCATGCCACATTTCTTCAGTTGCCTGGAGGTTGAAGAGGTGCTGTTGTACCTTCACCACAGTGTCGGTTTGATTGGTCCATGTCAGGTCCTCTATGATGTGCATGCAGAGGACCTTAAAACTGTTACGTAGACTAAGCAAACTTCTACCCATGCAGACTTTACCCTGCTGTTACTTCACTTGGCTTTCCCTGCTGTACTTAACATTGCATGAAATCACACTTTAGGGAAAGCTTGACATGTGAAGGGTTTTGTGTGCGAGGTGTAGGAATGAAACTCTTCCTTCGGATCGGTTCTGTCTGAATTTCCCAAGGACTCTAGGTTAGTAGTGGAGACTGCTTTTTCTGTTCTACAATTTTGACATGATGGCCCTTGGAGATAATTACATTTCTCTTGATAAATTCATTATTCCTAGAAAAATAATAGGATGTGAGTTTCATTTCATTGCTGCTCTGTACTGAAGGAAAACAATTTGGACTTTGATGTGTTGCCCGAGCAAGTCCGTCCGTTCCTTCCCCCTTTCCAGTTGCCTCCCACTCACTAATTTCTGTTCTGTGGGTGCTTTGCGGCGCTATGTCTGTCTCTCAGAATTTTTGGCGGTGGCACCAGTAAGCGATTTCCCCCGCATATTGGAAGTGCTGGGTTATTGTGCCCCCAGAACGCAGCTGAAATCTGCTCCAGTCAGAACCAGATGGCTGCGTTCACAGAACGGTCCATCACTCCTGTTACCCACCATATGACATTCACACATAGGGGAGCCAGAACCATCTTCACTACTCCCCATGCCTGCCAAGACTGGGGCGCCTCCACTTTGGGTGACTACTCAATCTACTCAATCAGCCAAGGCCCCAAACAGAAAAGGGCTTCAACAACAAAAAGAAAACAAAAAATGTATTATTTGGAGTTGTATAAATCAAATACAATAAAAGGCGAGTTTTTGTGGAATGGGTTTAAGTGGAATGGAGAAAAAAAAAACTTTGCCAAAATGTACAAAGTGTATATTCCAGTAGACCAAAATTATGCTTCATGTTTGTGTGGGCATATTTCTCGGACGTGAAAATTAATTCACTGTGAAAACTGAAATTCCACCCAAATTGGCAAGCAAGGGTGTATCTGGATTTTGATTGGTGCAGATGCCTTGAGAAAGTACACTTGTTATTTTTAGGAAATCTTTTAATGTAATATATTTCTTTTTTTTTTTTTAAACAAGAGGGTGTTGGGTGGATTGGGATAAAGGGAAAAGATCTGTCTCTCTGTGACAATTAAGTCATCTTCTTCTACTTTTCCAAAGTACTGGCGTCAGGTGTACTTAGTTTCAGTGCTAGCCGTGATCCTGGCGGTGTTCTTTACCCAGATCCCCCCCTCCCCTCCTACCTCAGCAAGCAGTGGCAGCAGTTACGCGTCATCTCCTGCAGCATGGCCAGCTATGGCCTCATCCCCACCGTACATTGGGTCTGGCTCTTCAGAACCGGGTAACTTTCAACCAAAATTAATCCCCCCCCCCCTTCCAGACATCCCAGTTGAAGGATAAATTAAACTAAGAGGGAATCCTCTAGTTAGAGTCCTCCAACATAGACAAAATAAACCTATGTTAATAAAGCTTGAAGATACAAGACAGGAAATGTAGACGGGAAGACTGAGGACAGGGATACAGCATAAAAAGTGAACGGGGAATCAAACCGCTGCCTTCTGGGACACATGTGTTCAGAGGGTGACTGCAGAACTAACACTAGACCAGCCCCCAGCACCAACCAGGTTTCTGGAAAACCAGACAATCTTGGGAAAGTTACCGGTGGCTCATTGACCTAATTTAACATATGGTACTGCACTACAGCTGGATTGTCTTATATTCCTCATCTTCTGGGGATGTATGTGACCGTTGCCTTAGAGACGTAAAGGACAAAGGCTACGGTTCCCGAGTGCTACTTCCCAGGTAAGCTGTTGAGTTGACCTCTTTCTCAATACATTATTTTCCTTCATTTCTTGCATACCTCTCTCCTCACCTTCTTTAAATAGATTTGGAGAAGGTGTGAGGGGACTTTTGGCTCTAAAACGGTTGAAAAGAAAGCGAGTAGATGGGATGCAAGGAAATCACAGAAAAACAAATTGAGATGGAGCCTAAAATGTAATTTCGGGTTCCCTCGTCGTCATGGCGATGAACCTGGTTTGGAGACCATACATTCTCCGTGGTCTTTCTGAACCCGTTCCCTATAACCATAAGTTCTGGTTTTCCCTCTCTCAGGTCAGTTGAACTACCTGGGCTCCAGCCACCAGGTGTGGCATGTTCTGATGATCGTGACGTTCGACTGGTGGCACCAGGCTGCCCTCTTCATCTAGGCCCACCGACACAGCTTCCCCTGCACAGACCTCATCGTACATACATAGGACTGTCAATGGTAGACTACCGCCTAGGATTGCCGACACTACTCACATCACACCTACAGTAGGGGACTACTGCCAAGATGACACAGAGCATGCCTAGGACTGTTGCCCCAAAGAGGGACGCAGATAAGCTTGGGATCCCAGTTCCAGGACTGACCAGCCCAGAATACCTGCGGAGCACCTAGGACTGCCCAGCCCTGCACTATCTAGGACTGCCCAGCCCAGAATACCTGCAGCACGCCTAGGACTGCCCAGCCCTGCACCCCTAGGACTGCCCAGCCCGGAACGCCTAGGACTGCCCAGCCCCATCTAGGACTGCCCAGCCCCATCTAGGACTGCCCAGCCCTGCACTATCTAGGACTGCCCAGCCCAGAATACCTGCAGCACACCTAGGACTGTCCAGCATTAAGATTCCCTTTCACTGGAACTAAGCGGCCTAGTCCGAACCATGAAAAACAGCCCCAGACCATTATTCCTTCACCACCAAATTGTACAGTTGGCCCAACGCAATGGAGCAGGTAGCGTTCTCCTGGCATCCACCAAAACCCAGATTCATCCGTCGGACTGCCAGATGGTGAAGCATTATTCATCACTCCAGAAAACGTGTTTCCACTGCTCCAGAGTGCAATGGAGGTGAGCTTTACACCACTCCAACCGACGCTTGGCATTGTGCATGGTGATCTTAGGCTTGTGTGCGGCCACGGAAAGCCATTTCATGAAGCTCCCAACAAACTTTTATTGTGCTGACGTTGCTTCCAAAGCAGTTCTGGAACTTGGTAGTGAGTGTTGAAACCGAGGACAGATTATTTTTATGCGCTATGCGCTTCAGCTGTCCTGCTCTGTGAGCTTGTGTGGTCTACCACTTCGCGGCTGAGCCGTTGTTGCTCCTAGACATTTCCACTTCACAATAACATCGGTGCCACGTTGAAAGTCACTGAGCTCATCAGTAAGGCAATTCTACTGCCAATGTTTGTTTATGGAGATTGCATGGCTGTGTGCTCGATTTTATACACCGGTCAGCAACAGGTGTGGCTGAACTAGACAAATCCACCAATTTGAAGGGATGTCCACATACTTTTTTTTTTTTTTTTTTGGGGGGGTGGATCAGCTTAATATTGCGGAAAGAATGTTGCTTCCAATGTAATTGTCTGCATCATTTCCAATCCCCCATATTTTTTTGGGTAAATATATATATCCATACACGCATGCATACATATATACATATATACATACACATACCTATATAGACATACATACTTTTTTAAAGAATTTATTATTATTCCCCGCAACCCTACCACCGCTCCCCCAATTGGAGTAAACTTATAAACACTAATAAACACTGTCCACATACTTTTGTATATACAGTACCAGTCAAAAGTTTGGACACATACTCATTCAACGGTTTTTCTTAGTTTTTATTATTTTCTACATTATAGAATAATAGTGAAGATATCAAAACTATGAAATAACACATATGGGATCATGTAGTAACCAAAAAAGTGTTAAACCAACCAAAATATATTTTATATTCTTCAAAGTCGCCACCCATTTGCCTTGATGACAGCTTTACACAATCTTGGCATTCTCTCAACCAGCTTCACCTGGAATGCTTTTCAGGTTCCCACATTTGCTGAGCACTGTGTTGGCTGCTTTTCCTTCACTCTGCGGTCCAACTCATCCCAAACCATCTCAATTTGGTTGAGGTCGGGTGATTGTGGAGGCCAGGTCATCTGATACAGCACTCCATCACTCTCCTTGGTCAAATAGCAACTAAGGGGTGTGTTGGGTCATTGTCCTGTTGAAAAACAAATGATAATCCCACTAAGAGCAAACCAGATGGGATGGCATATCGCTGCAGAATGCTGTGGTAGCCATGGTGGTTAAGCGTGCCTTGAATATTTTTTTTTACCACTGAGTGTCACCAGCAAAGCACCCCCACACCATCACACCTCCTCCTCCTCCATGCTTCACGGTGGGAACCACACCTCCTCCTCCATGCTTCCCGGTGGGAACCACACCTCCTCCTCCATGCTTCACAGTGGGAACCACACATGCCGAGATCATCCGTTCACCTACTCTGCGTCTCACGAAGACACGACGGTTGGAACAAAAAATCAAACATTTTGACTCAAAGGACAGATTTCCACCGGTCTAATGTCTATTGCTCGTGTTTCTTGACCCAAGCAAGTCTTCTTATTGGTTAGTGGTTTCTTTACAGCAATTCGACCACGAAGGTCTGACTTAATTGAAGTCTGAAGCATTTATTTGGGCCGCAATTTATGAGGATGGTAACTAATGAACGTATCCTCCGCAGCAGAGGTAACTCTGGGTCTTCCTTTCCTGTGGTGGTCCTCATGAGAGCCAGTTTCATCATAGAGCTTGATGGTTTTTGCGACTGCACTTGTAGAAATTTTCCAGATTGACTGACCTTCATGCCTTAAAGTAATGATGGACTGTCGTTTTTCTTTGCTTATTTGAGCTGTTCTTGCCATAATATATGGACTTGGTCTTTAACCAAATACAGCCATCTTCTGTATACCACCACTACCTTGTCACAACACAACTGATTGGCTCAAAAGCATTAAGAAGGAAATAAATTCCACCAATTAAGGCACACCTGTTAATTTAAATGCATTCCAGGTAACTACCTCATGAAGCTGGTTGAGAGAATGCCAAGCTTGTGCTAAGCTGTTATCAAAGCAAAGGGTGGCTACTTTAAAGAATCTCAAATATGAAACAAATGTTAATTTGTTTAACACTTTTTTGGTTACTACATGATCCCCATATGTGTTATTTAATAGTTTTGATGTCTTCACTATTATTTTATAATATAGAAAATAGTAAAAGTAAAGAGAAACCCTTGAATGGGTAGGTGTGTTCAAACTTTGGACTGGTAGTAATATATATGTATACACACACAAACACGAGACATATGTGGCAGGGTCTACAGTCAATCACGGATTACAAAAAGAAAACCAGTTGCGGACATCGATATCTTGCTCCCAGACAAATTAAACGATTTCTTTGCTCGCTTTGAAGACAATACAGTGCCACTGACATGGCCCCCTACCAAAACCTGTGGGCTCTCCTTCACCGTGGCCAACTTGAGTAAAACATTTAAACGTGTTAACCCTCGCAAGGCTGCCGGCCCAGATGGGCATCCCTAGCCACGTCCTCAGAGCATGCGCTTACCAGCTGGCTGGTGTGTTTATGGACATATTCAATCAATCCCTATCCCAGTCTGCTGTCCCCACATGCTTCAAGATGGCCAACATTGTTCCTGTTCGCTAGAAAGTTAAGCTAACTAAAACTAAATGACTATCGCCCCGTTGCACTCACTTCTGTCATCATGAAGTGCTTTGAGAAACTAGTCAAGGATCATATCACCTCCACCCTACCTGACACCCTAGACCCACTCCAATTTGCTTACCGCACCAATAGGTCCACTGACGATGCAATCGCTATCACACTGCCCTATCCCATCTGGACAAGAGGAATACCTATGTAAGAATGCTGTTCATTGACTACAGCTCAGCATTTAACACCATAGAACCCTCCAAACTCATCATCAAGCTCGAGACCCTGGGTCTCGACCCCGCCTTGTGCAACTGGGTCCTGGACATTTGACGGGACGCCCCCAGGTGGTGAAGGTAGGAAACATCTCCAACCCACTGATCCGCAACTGGGGCCCCACAAGGGTGCCTTCTCAGCCCTGTACTCCCTGTTCACCCATGACTGTGTGGCCATGCACGCTTCCAACTCAATCAAGTTAGCAGACGACACTACAATGGTAGGCTTGATTACCAACAATGACGAGACGGACTACAGGGAGGAGGAGGTGAGGGCCCTCGAAGTATGATGTCAGGAAAATAACCTCACTCAACATCAACAAAACAAAGGAGATGATCGTGGACTTCAGGAAAAAGCAGAGGGAGCAAACTTGTGTGAACAGGGAACACAGTCGTGGGTAACCGGAGTACAGTAGGGGACTAAGTACAGTAGGGGACTACAGTAGGGGACTAAGTACAGTAGGGGACTAAGTACAGTAGGGCACTACAGTAGGGCACTACAGTAGGGGACTAAGTACAGTAGGGGACTAAGTACAGTAGGGGACTAAGTACAGTAGGGGACTAAGTACAGTAGGGGACTAAGCACGCACCACCCCTGTGGGGCCCCAGTGTTGAGGATCAGCGTGGCAGACGTGTTGTTTCCTACCCTTACCACCTGGGGGCGGCCCGTCAGGAAGTCCAGGATCCAGTTGCAGAGGGAGGTGTTTAGTCCCAGGTTCCTCAGCTTAGTGATGAGCTTCGAGGGTACTATGGGTGTTGAACGCTGAGCTGTAGTCAATGAATAGCATTCACACATTATGTACAAAATAAGTTAAAAACATACAAAATAGAACAATTGGTTAGGAGCCCGTAGAACTGCATCCATCCCCTCCGACACCTTATTTTATACGTTGACTTTTATTACTCGTGAGTTATGAATAAAATCACTATTGCTAGCAGAGGGGTCTAAAAATGTGCTTTACATGACTTTCCAAGGACAGCACACATTTAATCAAACGTGTTTATTGCATTATTAGACAGCAGTATAGCATGATAAATACAAAACAAGATTAACCTTAAATAAAAATGAAACAAAATATTAAAATCACAGGGTTCCATAGGCAAATAAGGCAGCTACGAGCTTTTTCAGTCAACATCAATGTGCCAAAAAGGTAGGTACATATCGTCACTGAGAACCTCATCTCCTAAACAAACATTTCAGGAAATTCAAAATAATTCCATATTTTCCCCTTTAAAATCATACAATTATGAAAACATCTGAAGCCATTTTGAATAGCTTCTTGATCAGAGTCATTGAGAGTTAATGCTTTCAATAGAATGAAAACAAATAAATTGAGTTACGGGGTTATCAGACCGCGACATATCTGTCCTTTCTGTATCCTCACGATTCATAATTGCCATAATTACTAGCCAATGGAAGAGTTGACGCTGAAAGGGCATTCATTTAAAACAATTTGGACACGTGACCTGATTCTAATTAGACTACAAGTAAATGGTAGGAGATTTGGCATGGCTTATGTTACCAATAGATGCAAGACAGGAGACCGTCTCAAGAGGTGGAAGTAGTCAGATATATTATACTCAGTATCGCCATGTAGGAAAATGGGTTGTGTTTTTCCCCTTATTCAAAAATTATATTTTTTATTGTTTGAGGTAAAAGATCACATTAAACAGTACTTATTGACAAGTTCAAAGTCTGGAATTAAACCTAAAATGTCCTAAATAATAAATGAGAAATCTTTAAAAAGAAATGAAACAAAACGAATGCCTTTCATTCTAGTGAATATATTGCAATTAAAATTAAAATTAAATAAAAAAATGAGCTGTTATCTACTGTAAGTAGACTAAATGGAAAGAAATGTGCATAGAAATGAAAGGGTCTAAGTAGGGTGAAATGATAAAGTGATAAAGGCCTACTCTTAAACGAATCACTCCGTTGACACAAAAGGCAATGTTAGCCATTTCCTTAGCCAAATGGTTTCCGAGGTACTGTGCAGCAAGGCGGAGTCACGTCCATAAGGCTTTACGGTGCTAAATTAATCTTATTTGGTAGATCACGGAGCTAAATTAATCTTATTGGTAGATCACGGTGCTAAATTAATCTTATTGGTAGATCACGGAGCTAAATTAATCTCATCGGTAGATCACGGAGCTAAATTAATCTCATCGGTAGATCACGGAGCTAAATTAATCTCATCGGTAGATCACGGAGCTAAATTAATCTCATCGGTAGATCACGGAGGCCACAATCTTTACAAATGTTTTTTTTTTTTTTTCAGCAGCAACTCAAGCAATCCGAAAACTGAGCAATCTTGTTGTTTGACACAGTGTGATCTTGAGTGAAACCAAATCGATCTCCGTGTCTCAAGAGACACGTATTGTGACGCAGCATAAAAAGCTCGTCAGCTAACAGGTACAGGTGAAGGAAATTCATACAGAACCTGAAATAAAAATCAGATATACTCCACAGGTTTATGTTGGTTTTGTTAATCCCAAAGTCCAGTTATTCATGTATTGAAATATCCTTTAGGGGGGGGGGAAGCATTGGAAACACATTAGCGCAGTTGCCAATCGCAGTTAAATTTGGCTGAAAATATAATCAACTACCACACCAGCAAGCTAATTGCCATCCCTTGGGAGGGAATTTCACCCCGGAACTCCACAGGCTTGGTGTAACACAGCAGTGTGTGTGATTGAGAAAGACGAGAGTGTGTGTGGCGGGAAGACGAGCAAGACATTCACTGTTTGGAGGGGAACGGCGCAGCTCCGAAGGGATCCAGCTCCACTGCCTGTGACGGCTGCGGTTCAGGCCCAGGGTGGTCCACCAGTTCTGTGAAAGGTACCGCCCCAAAGTCATCCATGATGTTCCCGTCCCCAAACGCATCATGGAGCGAGCTAGTCCGAGGCCTGCCATTGGCCGAACCTATGTCTGCCTTGCTGTCCCCCAGAAGCACTTGGTACTGGCCCTGGTTAAGTCGGCTGCCATCCTGAGGACCAAAGGGATTGGCTCCGAAGGGGTCGACCTCATGAGGAAGGCTAGGCAGGGAAGCCCCTTTGTCTTTGTCGGCGTCTGCCATCGTTACGCTGATGTTCTCCTTGGAGTCTGAGGTGCTAAGGAACTCGTTGGAGCTCTGGGAGTCCCTCCTGCCGGCCTTCTTGTGCCGGCGGACGCGCTCGGGGGTTCGGAAGCTGGGCTTGTTGTTCTTGCGACCGCCAGTGGGCGTGCCGTGGTGGCGCTTGCCATTGCTGCCACCGCTGGTGCCACCAGAGAACTTCCTCTGACGTGAGGACAACTTCTGGAGGCTACGCTGTTTCAGCCTCTGCTGCTGGGGGCTGAGAGAATTCTCGAAGGCTGGACGGAAGATGTCCTCTGCGCTCCTGGAGGTGGTTGGTGGCGGTGCCGTGGGGCCGGGCTGGAAGGGGGAGAAGCCGAACGGGTCGATGCTTTCAGGGGACACCGAAGGAGTCCGACCCATAGAGAAGTCGCTGCTTCCGGTCTTGCCAGATTTGGAGAGGTTCCGGCTGAACGGAGCCTTAGTAAAGACGTCCAACTCTTCCATGGCCTGGTTGGGCTGGTTGACTATGGCCTCCTGGCTCACCTGCCTGAAGGGAGCCGCGGAGAAGATGTCTGCTCTTTCTGCCAGAGCTGCCGCTGGAGGAAAGAAGGGCACAGCACCAAACACATCCGCACCAAACACGTCCACAATGCCACCGACACAGGGGAGGGCTCTAACAGCCGCCACACCAGGCGACTCGGGAGGCGTAATCGTGATTAGTGTGTCTTCTGACTCCACGCTCGGACTTCCCTCACGGGTGGCAGTAGCCACTCCTCCTTTTAGCTTCCTAGTAAGTCCTTCCTTAACATTCCTGGGTTCATAGTCTGAGTCGGAGCTGTGTTTGTCGTACTCTTCCTCAGCCTCTGAGTCCATCAGCAGAGGCCTATGTCCCAGCATCTCCGTTTCCTCCAAATCTTCCAGTTCATTGAAGAACTCTCTGTGCTCGTTGTTCAGACCTTCGTCGTCCTCCGGCTCGTCTTCCCCCTCGCTGCTCTTAGGGGAAGGAGGATCTGACTCAAAGTCACTGTCTGATTCGTCACCACCTGGTTTGCGAGTCGTTTGTGAACCGCCAACAGGAGAGTTTCTCCTCCTACTTGGTTTGTGCTCGTTTGCCACCGGAGGTTGCAGTTCTTCCTCAAGGGCAGGCTGGCCCACAGGAACTGGTACGGGGGCAGCGACTGAGTTACTGAGCTCTTCAATAGGCTGATCAGTTATCACCACCACACTAGAACCTGTTGGATTGAAGCAGACAAGAGAATGTTGTTTAAAGTAAATTACCGGTATCAAGAAGCCTATACACTCAAAGCTATATTCAATGTCAGTAACCAAATATACAGTGCCTTGCAAAAGTATTCATCACCCTTAGTGTTTTTCCTATTTTGTTGCATTACAACCTGTAATTTAAAATGATTTTTATTTGGACTTACACAAAATAGTCCAAATTGGTGAAGTGAAAAGAAAATAGTTTAAAAAATATATATATATAAAAAAAAATGAAACGTGGTGCGTGCATATGTATTCACCCCCTTTGCTATGAGGCCCCTAAGATCTGGTGCAGATCTGGTGCAACCAATTACCTTCAGAAGTCTCATAATTAGTTAAAGTCCACCTGTGTGCAATCTAAGTGTCACATGATCTCAGTATACACACACACACACCTGTTCTGAAAGGCCCCAGAGTCTGCAACCCCACCAAGCAAACGGCACCATGAAGACCAAGGAGCTCTCCAAACAGGTCAGGGACAAAGTTGTGGAGAAGTACAGATCAGGGTTGGGTTATAAAAAAAGATCTGAAACTTTGAACATCCCACGGAGCATCATTATATCGATTATTAGTAAATGAAAAGAATATGGCACCACAACAAACCTGCCAAGAGAGGGCCGCCCATCAAAACTCATGGATCAGGCAAGGAGGGCATTAATCAGAGAGGCAACAAAGAGACCAAAGCTAACCCTGAAGGAGCTGCAAAGCTCCACAGCGGAGATTGGAGTATCTGTCCATAAGACCACTTTAAGCCATAACACTCCACAGAGCTGGGCTCTACGGAAGAGTGGCCAGAAAAAAGCCATTGCTTCAAGAAAAAAATAAGCAAACATGTTTGCTGTTTGCCAAAAGGCATATGGGAGACTCCCCAAACATTCGGAAGAAGGTACTCTGGTTAGATGAGACTAAAATTGAGCTTTTGGGCCATCAAGGAAAACACTGTGTCTGGCACAAACCCAACACTTCTCATCACCCCGAGAACACCATCCCCACAGTGAAGCATGGTGGTGGCAGCATCATGCTGTGGGGTTGTTTTCATCAGCAGGGACTGGGAAACTGGTCAGAATTGAAGGAATGATGGATGACGCTAAATACAGGGAAATTCTTGAGGGAAACCTGTTTCAGTCTTCCAGAGATTTGACACTGGGACGGAGACTCACCTTCCAGCAGGACAATGGTCCTAAGCATACTGCTAAAACAACACTCGAGTGGTTTAAGGGGAAACATTTAAATGTCTTGGAATGGCCTAGTCAAAGCCCAGACCTCAATCTAATTGAGAATCTGAAAAGATTGCTGTACACCAGCAGAACCCATCCAACTTGAAGGAGCTGGAGAAGTTTTGCATTGAAAAATGGGCAAAAATCCCAGTGGCTAGATGTGCCAAGCTTATAGGAGACATACCCCAAGAGACTTGCAGCTGTAATGGCTGCAAAAGGTCGCTCTACAAAGTATTGACTTTGGGGGGGTGAATAGTTATACACGCTCAAGTTGTTTTGTCTTACTTCTTGTTTGTTTCACAATAAAAAATATTTTGCATTATCAAGAAGTACTCATTATAGGCAAGTGTTCATAACTGAATTTCTTAACAATACAAATTCCTAAATGGAGGCAAAGACGTGTGATTTACATTGCGACTTCAGGCCTGCTGTTGTAAGAGCTAGCAGGGGAGACACTCCAGGCCCCAGCCCCCGGGGAGAGAGACACTCCAGGCCCCAGCCCCCGGGGAGAGAGACACTCCAGGCCCCAGCCCCCGGGGAGAGAGACACTCCAGGCCCCAGCCCCCGGGGAGAGAGACACTCCAGGCCCCAGCCCCCGGGGAGAGAGACACTCCAGGCCCCAGCCCCCGGGGAGAGAGACACTCCAGGCCCCAGCCCCCGGGGAGAGAGACACTCCAGGCCCCAGCCCCCGGGGAGAGAGACACTCCAGGCCCCAGCCCCCGGGGAGAGAGACACTCCAGGCCCCAGCCCCCGGGGAGAGAGACACTCCAGGCCCCAGCCCCCGGGGAGAGAGACACTCCAGGCCCCAGCCCCCGGGGAGAGAGACACTCCAGGCCCCAGCCCCCGGGGAGAGAGACACTCCAGGCCCCAGCCCCCGGGGAGAGAGACACTCCAGGCCCCAGCCCCCGGGGAGAGAGACACTCCAGGCCCCAGCCCCCGGGGAGAGAGACACTCCAGGCCCCAGCCCCCGGGGAGAGAGACACTCCAGGCCCCAGCCCCCGGGGAGAGAGACACTCCAGGCCCCAGCCCCCGGGGAGAGAGACACTCCAGGCCCCAGCCCCCGGGGAGAGAGACACTCCAGGCCTAGCCCCCGGGGAGAGAGACACTCCAGGCCTAGCCCCCGGGGAGAGAGACACTCCAGGCCTAGCGCAGTGGCAGAAGACAGATGTAGAGCATACCACTGTTCAAACCAACATTACACATATTAGGTTCACTAAACGATAGCTGGAAAAGGTAGTAGAATTAAACAAACAATGGTACAGAGATGAACTGGTGGCATTACTAAACTAGCCTACCACAGATGGAAAATATGACAATGTACTTAGCAACATTAATTGTCTGTGTATGGCACAAATACAGTGGTCAGTTATACCTTTAACTACAAAGTCGTGTTAGGTTAATGACGCATAGGATACACACATTTCTGTGTGTCAGATTTCAGTTGCAATAAGTTACTACAATCACTTAACGGAAGTCATTCTGGGATTTGCATCGTCATACTCTTGTAGTAGTCTAATCCACACTGTAGGTATTAACAGATTGTGGCATACGGGCACCGCTGACTGTTATATTATGAAACAGAAACGTCCATTTAGCTACCATAAAAATTAATGTATAATCTTAAAATATAATTTATAAAATACACTACATGACCAAAACTTTGTGGACACTCGCTCGTCGAACATCTCATTCCAAAATCATGGGCATTAATATGGAGTGGCATAAATAACAGCCTCCACTCTTCTGGGAAGGCTTTCCACTAGATGTTGGAACATTGCTGTGGGGACTTGGGCGATTAGGCTCGGCTCGCAGTCGGCGTTCCAATTCAGCCCAAAGGTGTTCGATGGGGTTGAGTTCAGAGATCTGTGCAGGCCAGTCAAGTTCTTCCACAACGACAAACCATTTCTGTATGGACCTCGCTTTGTGCATGGGGGAATTGTCATGCTGAAACAAGAAAGGGCCTTCCCCAAACTGTTGCCAAAGTTGGAAGCACAGAATTATCTAGAATGTCATTGTGCTGTAGCGTTAATATTTCCCTTCACTGGAACTAAGGGGCCTGAACCATGAAAAACAGCCCCAGACCGTTATTCCTCCTCCACCAAACTTTACAGTTGACACTATGCATTGGGGCAGGTAGCGTTCTCCTGGCATCCGCCAAACCCAGATTCGTCCGTCGGTCTGCCAGATGGTGAAGCGTGATTCATCACTCCAGAGAACGCGTTTCCACTGCTCCAGAGTGCAATGGAGGTGAGCTTTACACCACTCCAGCCGACACTTGGCATTGTGCATGGTGATCTTAGGCTTGTGTGCGGCTGCTCAGCCATGGAAACCCATTTCATGAAGATCCCGATGAACAGTTCTTGTGTTGATGTTGCTTCCAGAGGCAGTTTGGAACTCGGTAGTGAGTGTTGCAACCGAGGACAGACAATTTTTACACGCTTCAGCACTCGGCGATCTCGTTCCGTGAGCTTGTAGCCTACCACTTCATGGCTGAGCCGTTGTTGCTCCTAGACGTTTCCACTTCACAGTAACAGCACTTAGTTGACCGGGGCAGCTCTAGCAGGACAGTTGACCGGGGCAGCTCTAGCAGGACAGAAATTTGACGAACTGACTTGTTCGAAAGGCATCCTATGACGGTGTCACGTTGAAAGTCACTGAGCTCTTCAGTCAGGCCATTCTACTGCCAATGTTTATCTGTGGAGATTGCATGGCTGTGTGCTCAATTTTATACACCAGTCAGCAACAGGTGTGGATGAAATAGCCGAATCCACTCATTTGAAGGGTGTGTGTGTGTCCACATACCTTTGTATATATATATATTGTATCTTAAATAACTAATCTAGATTGTTTGTTAGAATGGCTCATAACCAATTCACATTTACAGAGCAGGAAGTGACTACACAGGTAGGGATCCTTCCACTGCCACCAAATGTATCTGTCCGCAGCTAATAAAGAGAAATACTGTACAGTTACGAGATACATTCGCACGATAAATATACCTCTTTACCATACTATTAGGAGAAACATCTTGTAACATTGTACTGATCATTATTAAGAGATATTTTAGTTATACAATTCATTTTGGGGTTGGGGCTATAGCTAGAATACACCTCTGTAGTCCCAACCCAATATTAAAACATTTGAGGCAAAACTCCTTACCGGGGCTTTCGAGACTGAAGGCCACTGAAAAATATATCAATGTGGCTAATTTTCAAATGAGTTTAATAAGATAAATATAATTACAAATGTCAACAAAAAAAACAAAAAAATGGCTTAACGGTCACACATTTAGAACTTTTCACTGCTAGTTTGTGACAAAAAAAAAACTACTACTACTACTTTACCATCTTCAATAACAAGATGTGTTACACACACCAACTGCTCGGTTCTAATTTGCTAATAATTATATATGCCATCTGACCTTTGAACTCCTCTGTTGTTGAAGCAAAAAAGACTGCAGTTACGCACCACGGCCCGTATTCACAAAGCGTCTAAGACTACTAGGTCGTGCTGATCTAGGATCAGTTTAACCTTTTAGATCATAATGATCTATATCGTCGGGGAGGGGAAGGCGGTGTGACCTGATCTTAGATGTCACAACCTCTTGGGTTTAGGGTTTATGGGGGACAGAACAGTGGGGGTTTGGACTACAGAAGAGGGTAGTTCCTGTTGGAGCAGGACAGGAAGGGGACTTGCCTGCACTAGACAGGAAGGGGGAGGAGCCAAACAGGTCTTCGGGGAGGAGGGGCATGGCGGCGGGGGTGATTGGCTGCAGCGGTTGATCTACCTCCTGGCTACTGGTTCTCTCCAGAGGTTTACCTGTTAAGACAAAGGAGGGGAGAGAACCGTTAGACAGAGGTGGTGGTCATTCAATGAAGTGAAACGTAACAGAACATTTGCAGAATGAATTTCAAATGAATAGATAACATATAAAAGTTTCTCTTAGTTGTAAGTAAGAGCAGGAACGAGTTGAAGATCTATGTAAAAAGCAGTGTCAGAGATGGAATAGTAGAGGTCCGGGGGGGAAGGTTAAAGACGGGACACTTGCTTGTTCTGAGGAGGTCGAACTCTCGGTCCAGCAGCTCCTCCTCTGTCAGTTTGGAGAAGTTGTCCTCTCCAAAGGGGTTCCAGCGGGACATGTCAGGAGGGTGGCTCTGGGGAGTGACCAGGGTCTGGGGGGGAGGGGTGGTCACCTTGAAGTCCACCAGAGGGCTTCTACTGGGGTACGAGGGGCAGGGAGGAGAGAGCGCAAAGATTGAGAGAGCAAGGGAGTATTATTTGTGGTGTCTGTTACTGACCGAGACATTACATAGATATTGCAGTAAAAACACAGTGGAGGCTAAGTAGGCGAGGGATGTTACCTGGTGTTAGTGGATGGAGGCTCAACAGGGGACATAGGCCCAGTCCCAGGCCCAGGCCCAGCAGGGTTATAGGAGCCTGGGGGAAGCTGGTACTCCAGAGGAGAGGTGACATAAGGCTGCTGGGTGGGATGTTGATGCTGTCCAAAAGCCTGTTGGTACTGGTGCATCTGCCAGGGGGACAGGAAGGAGGTCACTAACGGTGACAGACGATCAGAGACACCATTCATTTAAATCAATGGGAGCAATCAACGGGAGCGCAATCAACGGGAACGGGAGTGCAATCAACGGGAGTGCAATCAACGGGAACGGGAGTGGAATCAACGGGAGTGCAATCAACGGGAACGGGAGTGCAATCAACGGGAGTGCAATCAACGGGAACGGGAGTGCAATCAACGGGAGTGCAATCAACGGGAGTGCAATCAACGGGAGTGCAATCAACGGGAACGCAATCAACGGGAACGGGAGTGCAATCAACGGGAGTGCAATCAACGGGAACGGGAGTGGAATCAACGGGAGCGCAATCAACGGGAATGGGAGTGCAATCAACGGGAGTGCAATCAACGGGAGAACTATGACTGGGAGGTATCAGCAGCAAAATGGTTTTAGATACTTTAATTAAAAAGTTGATGACATAACGGCGAAAAACTACAAGTGACCGACCCGGAGTTTCAAGGTTCCTGTTGTGGAACGACTCCGTTTTTTAAAAAACAGGGCAGCGGGCCAAGATAGTAAACAACTAGCTATTTCATGTCCAAGATGCCCTAAGAAACAGCACAGAAACAAGACTCTCTGCCAAGTTTTCCAAGTGCCAAAACAGAAGTTACTTCATAGTAAACTTTACCCACCCCCACCCCAAATCCTGTTGACTTACCCTCCGTGGCCAAACACCAGCCCTCCAAACACATACTGTTAGAGACAGAAGCACTTAACTTGTTTTCCACAGAACGGTTACCATCGGTTACCATCTGTTTAATTTCAGCCGCAATCTGCTCCGTCCACACAGTCAGAGGATTGGGTGAACTCCACCGGTTCACTGTGTGTGTGTGTATATATATATGTGTGTGTGTGTGTGTGTGTGTGTCCCATTGATCACTCCCATGCTTCGTCCACACAGTCAGAGGATAGCAGAGGATTGGGTGAACTCCACCGGTTCACTGTGTGTGTGTGTGTGTGTGTGTATCGCCGTATTCAATGAAATTATACCAAGATCAGGCTGTGTGTGTGTCTGTTATACTATCCATCTGACCACTCCATACCACTGAGTGTTTAAGAAACATTAGAAAATAAAATGGAAAAACACTCAAACATTAGAAGTTGCTATACATGTTCATTTGTATAGGGGTAAAATGTTGGAGCATACTAACCCACGAGAGTGACTGACAGAGAAATGAGGTTCACACTCCAGTCCAGTCGGTGGCAGTAATGCATCTTGCGTGATGTATCGTTGTCTCTACCTTCTTGCCCTTTGTGCTGTTGTCTGTGACCAATAATGTTTGTACCATGTTTCGTGCTGCTGCCATGTTTCGTGCTGCTGCCATGTTTCGTGCTGCTGCCATGTTGTGTGCTGCTGCCATGTTGTGTGCTGCTGCCATGTTGTGTGCTGCTGCCATGTTTCGTGCTGCTACCATGTTGTGTGCTGCTGCCATGTTGTGTGCTGCTACCATGTTTCGTGCTGCTACCATGTTTCGTGCTGCTACCATGTTTCGTGCTGCTACCATGTTTCGTGCTGCTACCATGTTTCGTGCTGCTACCATGTTTCGTGCTGCTACCATGTTTCGTGCTGCTACCATGTTTCGTGCTGCTACCATGTTTCGTGCTGCTGCCATGTTTCGTGCTGCTGCCATGTTTCGTGCTGCTACCATGTTTTGTGCTGCTACCATGTTTTGTGCTGCTACCATGTTTCGTGCTGCTACCATGTTGTGTGCTGCTACCATGTTTCGTGCTGTCATGTGTTGCTGCCTTGCTATGTTGTGGTCTTTAGGTCTCTCTTTATGTAGTGTTGTGTTGTCTCTCTTGTTGTGATGTGTGTTTTGTCTTATATTTATATGTTATTTATTTTTAATCCCAGCCCCCGTCCTCGCAGGAGGTCTTTTGCCTTTTGATAGGCCGTCATTGTAAATAAGAATGTGTTCTTAACTGACTTGCCTAGTTAAATCAAATATAAAAATTTAAAAAGTTGGTTGCCAAATGCCATATAAAATCCACAGAAGAATGAACGAGGAGAAAACTGAACACTAAGTTCCCTCTTATCTGTGGATTAATTGTCGGGAATAGAGATCAAAACGATTTTGACTTCAAAAAAATAGGTCAAAATACTACAAAGATACAGCAACAACAAAATAAAAACGATGCGCATTTCAGGTAAAATAAACAGCCCAATGTTTATCTCCCAGCACAAATTAGCTAGCATCAGCAAACGAGCTAAAATGTCCATGAATGTTTGTTTCGACATGTTCCCCAAATGAATACAGTTGGTTTAGGTATTTTAACCTGCGTGTCATGAATGTCTATGGTGGAGATAGACCATCAACATGGAGGCAGTTTGATCAGCATTTAAAGTTGAGAAGACCACAAAAAGGGGAATTTCCTTTATAAAGCCGAATTGGACATGGCTCTTACCATGGCTGTGTAGTGGGCCTGTTGTTGCTGGTTCATGGGCTGCATCGTCATCGGTTGTTGGAGCAGGGCCTGCTGCTGGAGCTGGACCGACTGCTGCTGTTGGAGCAGGGCCTGCTGCTGGAGCTGGACCGACTGCTGCTGCTGCTGTTGGAACTGGACCGACTGCTGAAGGGCCTGCTGGTACTGTTAAAGGGTACAGAGATCGTTTAGATTTCTCCTGATGATTTATAGATATTGATAGATCATGTGGCTCTCTGTGTACAGTTCAGGACAACCCAGTACAGCCCATATCACCTTGCAGGGCGGTGTTAGTAGTAGTGGGTGGAATAAGCGTCAGGCACTGTTTTTTGCTACGGTGTCATTTGTGTGACTCAGTAGTACCTGAAGGAGCTGCTGTGGATGGACAGGGTGAAGCTGATCTTGTTGTTGCAGACGCAGGTCTCCAGGCTGCAGCTGCTGGAGCACCCTGTTGGCTGTCTGTGGAGCCACTGGCTGCCCGTTCCCTGGCGTAGTTGCTGTGATAAGCGGAGAGATATTTTATTGTCCATTTTGGTGAAAAACAGAAATTTGTCTCCTTTTTTGGTCGACCTAGCGCCGCAAAGACTCCTGGTGCCAGAAGCTTACTTTAAAATATCCGTGCAGCGATGACTGTAAATCAAATTTTTATTGGTCGAGTACACATATTTGCAGATGTTACCGTAGGAGCAACAAAATGCTTGTGTTTCTAGCTCCGACAGTAATACCAGGCTAAATGCCTGTGTCTCTAGCTCCGACAGTAATACCAGGCTAAATGCCTGTGTCTCTAGCTCCGACAGTAATACCAGGCTAAATGCCTGTGTCTCTAGCTCCGACAGTAATACCAGGCTAAATGCCTGTGTCTCTAGCTCCGACAGTAATACCAGGCTAAATGCCTGTGTCTCTAGCTCCGACAGTAATACCAGGCTAAATGCCTGTGTCTCTAGCTCCGACAGTAATACCAGGCTAAATGCCTGTGTCTCTAGCTCCGACAGTAATACCAGGCTAAATGCCTGTGTCTCTAGCTCCGACAGTAATACCAGGCTAAATGCCTGTGTCTCTAGCTCCGACAGTAATACCAGGCTAAATGCCTGTGTCTCTAGCTCCGACAGTAATAGCAAGCTAAATGCTTGTGTTTCTAGCTCCGACAGTAATACCAGGCTAAATGCTTGTGTCTCTAGCTCCGACAGTAATACCAGGCTAAATGCTTGTGTCTCTAGCTCCGACAGTAATACCAGGCTAAATGCTTGTGTCTCTAGCTCCGACAGTAATACCAGGCTAAATGCTTGTGTCTCTAGCTCCGACAGTAATACCAGGCTAAATGCTTGTGTCTCTAGCTCCGACAGTAATACCAGGCTAAATGCTTGTGTTTCTAGCTCCGACAGTAATACCAGGCTAAATGCCTGTGTTTCTAGCTCCGACAGTAATACCAGGCTAAATGCCTGTGTCTCTAGCTCCGACAGTAATACCAGGCTAAATGCCTGTGTCTCTAGCTCCGACAGTAATACCAGGCTAAATGCCTGTGTCTCTAGCTCCGACAGTAATACCAGGCTAAATGCCTGTGTCTCTAGCTCCGACAGTAATACCAGGCTAAATGCCTGTGTCTCTAGCTCCGACAGTAATACCAGGCTAAATGCCTGTGTCTCTAGCTCCGACAGTAATACCAGGCTAAATGCCTGTGTCTCTAGCTCCGACAGTAATACCAGGCTAAATGCCTGTGTCTCTAGCTCCGACAGTAATACCAGGCTAAATGCCTGTGTCTCTAGCTCCGACAGTAATACCAGGCTAAATGCCTGTGTCTCTAGCTCCGACAGTAATACCAGGCTAAATGCCTGTGTCTCTAGCTCCGACAGTAATACCAGGCTAAATGCCTGTGTCTCTAGCTCCGACAGTAATACCAGGCTAAATGCCTGTGTCTCTGGCTCCGACAGTAATACCAGGCTAAATGCTTGTGTTTCTGGCTCCGACAGTAATACCAGGCTAAATGCCTGTGTCTCTAGCTCCGACAGTAATACCAGGCTAAATGCCTGTGTCTCTAGCTCCGACAGTAATACCAGGCTAAATGCTTGTGTCTCTAGCTCCGACAGTAATACCAGGCTAAATGCTTGTGTCTCTAGCTCCGACAGTAATAGCAAGCTAAATGCTTGTGTTTCTAGCTCCGACAGTAATACCAGGCTAAATGCTTGTGTCTCTAGCTCCGACAGTAATACCAGGCTAAATGCTTGTGTCTCTAGCTCCGACAGTAATACCAGGCTAAATGCTTGTGTTTCTAGCTCCGACAGTAATACCAGGCTAAATGCTTGTGTTTCTAGCTCCGACAGTAATACCAGGCTAAATGCTTGTGTTTCTAGCTCCGACAGTAATACCAGGCTAAATGCTTGTGTTTCTAGCTCCGACAGTAATACCAGGCTAAATGCTTGTGTTTCTAGCTCCGACAGTAATACCAGGCTAAATGCTTGTGTCTCTAGCTCCGACAGTAATACCAGGCTAAATGCCTGTGTCTCTAGCTCCGACAGTAATACCAGGCTAAATGCTTGTGTCTCTAGCTCCGACAGTAATACCAGGCTAAATGCTTGTGTCTCTAGCTCCGACAGTAATACCAGGCTAAATGCTTGTGTTTCTAGCTCCGACAGTAATACCAGGCTAAATGCTTGTGTTTCTAGCTCCGACAGTAATACCAGGCTAAATGCTTGTGTTTCTAGCTCCGACAGTAATACCAGGCTAAATGCTTGTGTTTCTAGCTCCGACAGTAATACCAGGCTAAATGCTTGTGTTTCTAGCTCCGACAGTAATACCAGGCTAAATGCTTGTGTTTCTAGCTCCGACAGTAATACCAGGCTAAATGCTTGTGTTTCTAGCTCCGACAGTAATACCAGGCTAAATGCTTGTGTTTCTAGCTCCGACAGTAATACCAGGCTAAATGCTTGTGTTTCTAGCTCCGACAGTAATACCAGGCTAAATGCTTGTGTTTCTAGCTCCGACAGTAATACCAGGCTAAATGCTTGTGTTTCTTGCTCCGACAGTAATACCAGGCTAAATGCTTGTGTTTCTAGCTCCGACAGTAATACCAGGCTAAATGCTTGTGTTTCTAGCTCCGACAGTAATACCAGGCTAAATGCTTGTGTTTCTAGCTCCGACAGTAATACCAGGCTAAATGCTTGTGTTTCTAGCTCCGACAGTAATACCAGGCTAAATGCTTGTGTTTCTAGCTCCGACAGTAATACCAGGCTAAATGCTTGTGTTTCTAGCTCCGACAGTAATACCAGGCTAAATGCTTGTGTTTCTAGCTCCGACAGTAATACCAGGCTAAATGCTTGTGTTTCTAGCTCCGACAGTAATACCAGGCTAAATGCTTGTGTTTCTAGCTCCGACAGTAATACCAGGCTAAATGCTTGTGTTTCTAGCTCCGACAGTAATACCAGGCTAAATGCGTGTGTCTCTAGCTCCGACAGTAATACCAGGCTAAATGCGTGTGTTTCTAGCTCCGACAGTAATACCAGGCTAAATGCTTGTGTTTCTAGCTCCAACAGTAATACCAGGCTAAATGCTTGTGTTTCTAGATCCAACAGTGCAGTTAAAATAATACAATAGACAGACATAAATCGACAGTATGGACAGTATGAATAGAAAAGGTGTGTACAGCAGTAGTTATATATTTTAGCCTTGACTAAAATACAGTATATACATATGAAGTATGTAAACATTATTAAAGTGGCTAGTGTTTAATGACCATGTACATAGGGCAGCAGTCTCTAAGGTGCAGGGTAGAGTACTGGGTGGTAGCTGGCTAGTAACAGTGACTAAGGTTCAGGGCAGGGTATTGGGAGGAGGCTGGCTAGTGGTGACTGTTCATCAGTCTCTCTGTCCCAGCTTTGATGCACCTGTACTCTCAGTCTGCTAGATGGTAGTGAGGTGAACAGGCCGTGGCTCGGGTGGCTGAGGACCTTGATGATCTTCTTGGCCTTCCTGTTACATTTGTAGAAGACTGTGAGGGTCTTAGGGGACAAGGCACATTTCCTTCAGCCTCCGGTCATTGAAGAGGTGCTGTTGCACCTTCTTCACCACACTGTCGGTGTGGAGGGACCACCTTCTTCACCACACTGTCGGTGTGGAGGGACCACCATCTTCACCACACTGTCGGTGTGGAGGGACCATTTCAGGATGCCTGTGATGTGCACGCTGAGGAACTTGAAGCTTTCGACCCTCTCCGCTGCGGTCCCGTCAATGTGGATGGGGGGGGGGGGGGGGGGGGGGGTGCTCCATCTGCTGTCTTCGGTAGTCCACAAGTCAGCTCCTTTGTTTTGTTGACGTTGAGAGAGAGGTTATTTCCCTGGTACCACTGCGCCAGGGCCCTCACCTCCTCCCTGTTGGCTGTCTCGTCATTGTTGGTAATCAGGGCCTACTACTGTTGTGTCATCTGCAAATGGTTGAGTTCTTGGGTACAGGAACAATGGCGGACATCTTGAAGCAAGCGGGAACAGACTGGGATAGGGAGAGATTGAACATGTCCGTAAACACTCCAGCCAGCTGGTCTGAGCTCTGAGGACGAGGCTTGGGATGCCCATCTGGGCCGGCAAGGGTAAACACGCTTAAATTACTTACTCCCGTCGGGCCACAGAGAACGAAAGCACAAAGTCCTCTTCAGTGTCGATGTTGATTTCCTCGAAGCGGGAAAATAATGGTGTTCAGCTCATCCGGGAAGCGTAAGCTCGCGGGACCAGGAGGCTTTGCAAGGCTATTGTCAACCCCCCCCCCAAAAAATGCACACGGTGCGATGCCCATGGGGGGAAGCCACTTAGGGGTTCAGTGCCTTGCTCAAGGGCACAAGGGGAAGATAAACACACACACAGTAATTGAGCGCTCACCTTTCTGCCCATTGCTGACAGGTACAGAAGGCTGAGCCGTAGGTGTGACGATGGGCGTGGCAGCGACTGGGGTGACCGCTGTGTTGGCTACAGGGACGGGTAGCACATAACTGTTTGCAGCTTTGGGTCTCTGTCTCGGAGTGATTGAAGTTGCCGTCGGACCCACGGACTCTGTGATTCTGGAACAGTGGGAAACCAGAAGACCGCTTAAGTTGGAAACTTTATGATTTCTCTTTAATATAACCTATATTTATTCATTCTCCTTGAGATTAAATCCCTTTTGCTAGAGACGCATTACAGAATATCTATAACACAGTGACGTACCTGGCTTTCGTCATACTCTTCCTAGCAGCGAATTCGCTGGCTGTGAGCGGCTCAGGAAGTGATGTGGGGAGAGGAGAGTTCTGTAGGAGACAACATGATGTTAGACAACTACCATGTCAACCTAACTAACCTCAGGGAGCATTGTGGGGAGAGCTCTGCAGAGGGACAGATACAACCATGAGTGTTGCTGGACAAAAATCACACACACGAAAAAGTATGTGAACCCTTTGGAATTTCCTGCATTTCTGCATAAATTGGTCCTAAAATTTGATCTGATCTTCATCTAAGTCACAAATAATAATAAATACAATTTGTGTTATTAGTTTTCTTGACTATATTGAATACATCATTTAACATTTCACAGTGTAGGTTGGAAAAAGTATGTGAACCCCTAGGCTAATGACTTCTCCAATTAGCTAATTGTGAGTCAGGAGTCAGCTGACCTGGAGTCCAACCAATGAGACGACATTGGAGATGTTGATTAGAAAAACACTCACAAAATGTGAGTTTGCTGTTCACAAGAAGCATTGCCTGATGTGAACCATGCCTTGAAGAAAAGACATCTCAAAATACCTAAGATTAAGAATGGTTGACTTGCATAAAGCAGGAAATGGTTATAAAAGTATCTCTAAAAGCCTTTGATGTTCATCAGTCCCCGGTAAGACAAATTGTCTATAAATGGAGAAAGTTCAGCACTGTTGCTACTCTCCCTAGGAGTGGCCGTCCTGCAAAGATGACTGCAAAAGCACAGTGCAGAATGCTCAATGAGGTTAAGAAGAATCCTAGAGTACCAGCTAAAGACTTACAGAAATCTCTGGAACAAGCTAACATCTCTGTTGACGAGTCTACGATACGTAAAACACTAAACAAGAATGGTGTTCATGGGAGGACACCACGGAAGAAGCCACTGCTGTCCACCAAAAACATTGCTGCACGTCTGAGGTTTGCAAAAGAGCACCTGGATGTTCCTCAGCACTACTGGCAAAATATTCTGTGGACAGATGAAACTACAGTTGAGTTGTTTGGAAGGAACACACAATACTATGTGAGGAGAAAAAAAGGCACAGCACACCAACATCAAAACGTCATCCCAACTGTAAAGTATGGTGGAGGGAGCATCATGGTTTGGGGCTGCTTTGCTGCCTCAGGGCCTGGACAGCGTGCTATCATCGACAGATTTCCCAAGTTAATCAAGACATTTTGCAGGAGAATGTAAGGCTATCTGTCCGCCAATTGAAGCTCAACAGAAGTTGGGTGATGTAACAGGACAACGATAAAAAAAATAAGTAAATCAACAACAGAATGGCTTCAACAGAAGCAAATACACCTTCTGGAGTGGCCCAGTCAGAGTCCTGACCTCAACCCGATTTGAGATGCTGTGGTATGACCTCGAGAGCAGTTCACACCAGACATCCCAAGAATATTGCTGGACTGAAACAGTTTTGTAAAGAGGAATGGTCCCAAAACTCCTCCTGACCGTTGTGCAGGTCTGATCCACAACTATAGAAAACGTGTGGTTGAGGTTATTGCTGCCAAACGAGGGTCAACCAGTTATTAAATCCAAGGGTTCACATACTTTTCCCACCCTGCACTGTGAATGTTTACACGGTGTGTTCAATAAAAGACATGAAAATGTATAATTGTGTGTTATTAGTTTAAGCAGACTGTCTATTGTTGTGATGAAGATCAGATCAAATTTTATGACAAATCTATGCAGAAATCCAGGTAATTCCAAAGGGTTCACACACACATATTTCAGTCAGTCATAAAAGTCTTGATTCATATAAGTATTTTGTATGTTTATGGGATAGAGAGCGATGGAGGTGAAAGGTAGGAGAGAGAGAGAGAGAGATGCTGAAAGAGCAGTGGGGCAGGAATCGAAGCCATGCTGGCAGCTGTACATTTTTAAATATGCTCCAGAAGTGGTTCACGACACCAAACCACAATGCTCCCTCCACCATACTTTACAGTTGGGGTGAGGTTTTGATGTTGTGTCCTAGGGACACCGAACCAGGCCACGACGTATTCTACACTCTCCACACACTGATCTTCATATCACTTGGTACGCACACTACCGTTCAAAAGTTTGGGGTCACTTTAAAATAACATCAAATTGATCAGAAATACAGTGTAGATATTGTTAATGTTATAAATGACTATTGTAGCTGGAAACGGCTGATTTTTAATGGAATATCTACATAGGTGTACATAGGCCCATTATCAGCAACCATCACTCCTGTTTTCCAATGGCACGTTGTGTTAGCTAATCCAAGTTTATCATTTTAAAAAGGCTAATTGATCATTAGAAAACCCTTTTGCAATTATGTTAGCACAGCTGAAAACTGTTGTTCTGATTAAAGAAGCAATAAAACTGGTCTTCTTTAGACTAGTTGAGTATCTGGAGCCTCAGCATTTGTGAGTTTGATAACAGGCTCAAAATGGCCAGAAACAAAGACCTTTCTTCTGGAACTCGTCAGTCTATTCTTGTTCCGAGAAATTAAGGCTATTCCATGTGAGAAATTGCCAAGAAACTGAAGATCTCGTTCAACGCTGTGTACTACTCCCTTCACAGAACAGCGCAAACTGGCTCTAACCAGAATAGAAAGAGGAGTGGGAGCCTCCGGTGCACAACTGAGCAAGAGGACAAGTACATTAGAGTGTCTAGTTTGAGATACAGACGTCTCACAAGTCCTTAACCGGCAGCTTCATTAAATAGTACCCGCAAAACACCAGTCTCAACATCAACAGTGAAGAAGCGACTCAGGGATGCTGGCCTTCTAGGCAGAGTTGCAATGAAAAAGCCATATCTCAAGACTGGCCAATAAAAAGAAAATATTTTTAAAAAATGGGCAAAAGAACACAGACAGAGGAAGATTTGAAAAAAGTGTTATGGACAGACGAATCTAAGTTTGAGGTGTTCGGACCACAAAGAATAACAGAAAAAACGAAAAGATGCTGGAGGAGTGCTTGATGCCATCTGTCAAGCATGATGGAGGCAATGTGATGGTCTGGGGGTGCTTTGGTGCTGGTAAAGTGGGAGATTTGTACAGGGTAAAAGAGATCTTGAAGAAGGAAGGCTATCACTCCATTTTGCAACGCCATGCCATACCCTGTAGACAGCACTTAATTGGAGCCAATTTCCTCCTACAACAGGACAATGACCCAAAGCACAGCTCCGAACTATGCAATAACTATTTAGGGAAGAAGCAGTCAGCTGGTATTCTGTCTATAATGGAGTAGCCAGCACAGTCACCGGATCTCAACCCTATTGAGATGTTGTGGGAGCAGCTTGACCGTATGGTACGTAAGAAGTGCCCATCAAGTCAATCCAACTTGTGGGAGGTGCTTCAGGAAGCATGGGGTGAAATCTCTTCAGATTACCTCAACAAATTGACAACTAGAACGGCAAAAGGTCTGCAAGGCTGTAAGTGCTGCAAATGGAGGATTCTTTGACGAAAGGAAAATTTCAATTAAAAAAAATCTGTATTTATAAACCTTGTCAATGTCTTGACTATATTTCCTATTCAGTTTGCAACTAATTTCATGTATTTTTTCATAGAAAACAAGAATTTCTATTTGATCCCAACGTTTTGAACGGCAGTGTACTACATCTGTCACAATGAACAGAGACTTACAAAGAGATTTGGCACCGGACACTCCTTTCCCGCTAACTTGAAGGCAAAGTAGGAGACTTGATAGATATCTGGTCTCTTCTCATGGTCAGGCTCAAGCATATATCCTGGAGAAGACATGGGAGAAGAGGGGACATAATGTTTACTATAGTCTGGAGTAGAGGGGACATATAGTTTACTATAGCCTGGAGAAGAGGGGACATATAGTTTACTATAGCCTGGAGAAGAGGGGACATATAGTTTACTATAGCCTGGAGAAGAGGGGACATATAGTTTACTATAGTCTGGAGTAGAGGGGACATATAGTTTACTATAGTCTGGAGTAGAGGGGACATATAGTTTACTATAGTCTGGAGAAGAGGGGACATATAGTTTACTATAGCCTGGAGAAGAGGGGACATATAGTTTACTATAGCCTGGAGAAGAGGGGACATATAGTTTACTATAGCCTGGAGAAGAGGGGACATATAGTTTACTATAGCCTGGAGAAGAGGGGACATATAGTTTACTATAGTCTGGAGAAGAGGGGACATATAGTTTACTATAGCCTGGAGAAGAGGGGACATATAGTTTACTATAGCCTGGAGAAGAGGGGACATATAGTTTACTATAGCCTGGAAAAGAGAGGGACATATAGTTTACTATAGCCTGGAGAAGAGGGGACATATAGTTTACTATAGCCTGGAGAAGAGGGGACATATAGTTTACTATAGCCTGGAGAAGAGGGGACATATAGTTTACTATAGCCTGGAGTAGAGGGGACATATAGTTTACTATAGCCTGGAGTAGAGGGGACATATAGTTTACTATAGCCTGGAGTAGAGGGGACATATAGTTTACTATAGCCTGGAGTAGAGGGGACATATAGTTTACTATAGCCTGGAGTAGAGGGGACATATAGTTTACTATAGCCTGGAGAAGAGGGGGACATATAGTTTACTATAGCCTGGAGAAGAGGGGACATATAGTTTACTATAGCCTGGAGAAGAGGGGACATATAGTTTACTATAGCCTGGAGAAGAGGGGACATATAGTTTACTATAGCCTGGAGAAGAGGGAACATATAGTTTACTATAGCCTGGAGAAGAGGGAACATATAGTTTACTATAGCCTGGAGAAGAGGGAACATATAGTTTACTATAGCCTGGAGAAGAGGGGACATATAGTTTACTATAGTCTGGAGAAGAGGGGACATATAGTTTACTATAGTCTGGAGAAGAGGGGACATATAGTTTACTATAGTCTGGAGAAGAGGGGACATATAGTTTACTATAGCCTGGAGAAGAGGGGACATATAGTTTACTATAGCCTGGAGGTGGGAGAAGAGGGGGACATATAGTTTACTATAGTCTGGAGAAGAGGGGGACATATAGTTTACTATAGTCTGGAGAAGAGGGGGACATATAGTTTACTATAGTCTGGAGAAGAGGGGACATATAGTTTACTATAGTCTGGAGAAGAGGGGGACATATAGTTTACTATAGTCTGGAGTAGAGGGGACATATAGTTTACTATAGCCTGGAGAAGAGGGGACATATAGTTTACTATAGTCTGGAGAAGAGGGGACATATAGTTTACTATAGCCTGGAGAAGAGAGGACATATAGTTTACTATAGCCTGGAAAAGAGAGGGACATATAGTTTACT
This sequence comes from Salvelinus namaycush, assembly GCF_016432855.1. NCBI lineage: Eukaryota > Metazoa > Chordata > Actinopteri > Salmoniformes > Salmonidae > Salvelinus > Salvelinus namaycush. The sequence continues at coordinate 1,638,685 of NC_052307.1, forward strand.
ATAGCCTGGAGAAGAGGGGACATATAGTTTACTATAGCCTGGAGAAGAGGGGACATATAGTTTACTATAGCCTGGAGAAGAGGGGACATATAGTTTACTATAGACTGGAGTAGAGGGGACATATAGTTTACTATAGTCTGGAGTAGAGGGGACATATAGTTTACTATAGCCTGGAGAAGAGGGGACATATAGTTTACTATAGCCTGGAGAAGAGGGGACATATAGTTTACTATAGTCTGGAGAAGAGGGGACATATAGTTTACTATAGCCTGGAGAAGAGGGGACATATAGTTTACTATAGTCTGGAGAAGAGGGGACATAGTTTACTATAGTCTGGAGTAGAGGGGACATATAGTTTACTATAGCCTGGAGAAGAGGGGACATATAGTTTACTATAGTCTGGAGTAGAGGGGACATATAGTTTACTATAGCCTGGAGTAGAGGGGACATATAGTTTACTATAGCCTGGAGAAGAGGGGACATATAGTTTTCTATAGTCTGGAGTAGAGGGGACATATAGTTTACTATAGTCTGGAGTAGAGGGGACATATAGTTTACTATAGTCTGGAGAAGAGGGGACATATACTTTACTATAGTCTGGAGGGGACATATAGTTTACTATAGCCTGGAGAAGAGGGGACATATCGTTTACTATAGCCTGGAGTAGAGGGGACATATAGTTTACTATAGTCTGGAGAAGAGGGGACATATAGTTTACTATAGCCTGGAGAAGAGGGGACATATAGTTTACTATAGCCTGGAGGTGGGAGAAGAGGGGACATATAGTTTACTATAGTCTGGAGAAGAGGGGGACATATAGTTTACTATAGTCTGGAGAAGAGGGGGACATATAGTTTACTATAGTCTGGAGAAGAGGGGGACATATAGTTTACTATAGTCTGGAGAAGAGGGGACATATAGTTTACTATAGTCTGGAGAAGAGGGGACATATAGTTTACTATAGCCTGGAGAAGAGAGGACATATAGTTTACTATAGCCTGGAAAAGAGAGGGACATATAGTTTACTATAGCCTGGAGAAGAGGGGACATATAGTTTACTATAGCCTGGAGAAGAGGGGACATATACTTTACTATAGTCTGGAGGGGACATATAGTTTACTATAGCCTGGAGAAGAGGGGACATATCGTTTACTATAGCCTGGAGAAGAGGGGACATATAGTTTACTATAGACTGGAGTAGAGGGGACATATAGTTTACTATAGCCTGGAGAAGAGGGGACATATAGTTTACTATAGTCTGGAGTAGAGGGGACATATAGTTTACTATAGCCTGGAGAAGAGGGGACATATAGTTTACTATAGCCTGGAGAAGAGGGGACATATAGTTTACTATAGTCTGGAGAAGAGGGGACATATAGTTTACTATAGCCTGGAGAAGAGGGGACATATAGTTTACTATAGTCTGGAGAAGAGGGGACATAGTTTACTATAGTCTGGAGTAGAGGGGACATATAGTTTACTATAGCCTGGAGAAGAGGGGACATATAGTTTACTATAGTCTGGAGTAGAGGGGACATATAGTTTACTATAGCCTGGAGTAGAGGGGACATATAGTTTACTATAGCCTGGAGAAGAGGGGACATATAGTTTTCTATAGTCTGGAGTAGAGGGGACATATAGTTTACTATAGTCTGGAGTAGAGGGGACATATAGTTTACTATAGTCTGGAGAAGAGGGGGACATATACTTTACTATAGTCTGGAGGGGACATATACTTTACTATAGTCTGGAGGGGACATATAGTTTACTATAGCCTGGAGAAGAGGGGACATATCGTTTACTATAGCCTGGAGTAGAGGGGACATATCGTTTACTATAGTCTGGAGGGGACATATAGTTTACTATAGTCTGGAGTAGAGGGGACATATAGTTTACTATAGTCTGGAGAAGAGGGGACATATAGTTTACTATAGCCTGGAGAAGAGGGGACATATAGTTTACTATAGTCTGGAGAAGAGGGGACATATAGTTTACTATAGCCTGGAGAAGAGGGGACATAGTTTACTATAGCCTGGAGAAGAGGGGACATATAGTTTACTATAGTCTGGAGTAGAGGGGACATATAGTTTACTATAGTCTGGAGAAGAGAGGACATATAGTTTACTATAGCCTGGAGAAGAGGGGACATATAGTTTACTATAGCCTGGAGAAGAGGGGACATATAGTTTACTATAGCCTGGAGAAGAGGGGGACATATAGTTTACTATAGCCTGGAGAAGAGGGGACATATAGTTTACTATAGCCTGGAGAAGAGGGGACATATAGTTTACTATAGCCTGGAGAAGAGGGGACATATAGTTTACTATAGCCTGGAGAAGAGAGGACATATAGTTTACTATAGCCTGGAAAAGAGAGGGACATATAGTTTACTATAGCCTGGAGAAGAGGGGACATATAGTTTACTATAGCCTGGAAAAGAGAGGGACATATAGTTTACTATAGCCTGGAGAAGAGGGGACATATAGTTTACTATAGTCTGGAGTAGAGGGGACATATAGTTTACTATAGTCTGGAGAAGAGGGGACATATAGTTTACTATAGCCTGGAGAAGAGGGGACATATAGTTTACTATAGCCTGGAGAAGAGGGGACATATAGTTTACTATAGTCTGGAGAAGAGGGGGACATATAGTTTACTATAGTCTGGAGTAGAGGGGACATATAGTTTACTATAGTCTGGAGAAGAGGGGACATATAGTTTACTATAGCCTGGAGAAGAGGGGACATATAGTTTACTATAGCCTGGAGAAGAGGGGACATATAGTTTACTATAGCCTGGAGAAGAGGGGACATATAGTTTACTATAGCCTGGAGAAGAGGGGACATATAGTTTACTATAGCCTGGAAAAGAGGGGACGTTTATACTATCACAATCAAACCAGAGAAGGCCTGTACATTTTACATTGGTTACAGAGTGAATTGTAACGTGTTTGAAATAGATCACTACCTCTGTATGATGCAATATCCCCCACGGTACAACACATTTCACCACAAGGTGGAGCTATTGGCTAATACTTGTACTAAAGGCCTACAGTGGGCGTTGTAAAGAATGAACTATAGTCTGACTGGGCCAATGAAAATCGGACAGTTACATGTTTACACATCAGAAAACAAATCACGTGACAATGGTCAATGTGGTTTAATTCATTATTATACTGATTGCCAGCTTTGTGGTTCGTGTGGTGCTGAGGAACAAGGTACTTACTGATTAAGCAATGCAACTTGGAGGAGAATTTGGAATTGTCAGGAACGATAAAGTTTCCGTCACATATGGCGACTTGACTCTCTCCGAACGGGAGCGAGAAGAAACACAGCTTGTACAACAAGCAACCAAGAGCCTGAAACACAGAAACACAGCTGGTACAACAAGCAACCAAGAGCCTGAAACAGAGAAACACAGCTTGTACAACAAGCAACCAAGAGCCTGAAACACAGAAACACAGCTGGTACAACAAGCAACCAAGAGCCTGAAACACAGAAACACAGCTGGTACAACAAGCAACCAAGAGCCTGAAACAGAGAAACACAGCTGGTACAACAAGCAACCAAGAGCCTGAAACAGAGAAACACAGCTGGTACAACAACCAACCAAGAGTAAGGTGACCATTTTGACAAACTAAGACATCTTAAAAACAGTATATTTCTAATCTTCTCCTTGTCGTGAAGTGCTAACATGAAATATGAGTTGATATACGTGAGTCAAAATGTCTAAAGGCAGAGCTAAGCAAGCAGGAGGCATAACGGCCTGGACCAAACCACACACACTAAGTTCTTCTGTTGCTGACTGGCTAGTCCACACACAAATCTACACCCACCCCCAGGTTTCCGTACACACACCCACCCCCAGGTTTCCGTAGACACACCCACCCCCAGGTTTCCGTAGACACACCCACCCCCAGGTTTCCGTAGACACACCCACCCCCAGGTTTCCGTACACACACCCACCCCCAGGTTTCCGTACACACACCCACCCCCAGGTTTCCGTACACACACCCACCCCCAGGTTTCCGTACACACACACCCACCCCCAGGTTTCCGTACACACACACCCACCCCCAGGTTTCCGTAGACACACCCACCCACCCCCAGGTTTCCGTAGACACACCCACCCACCCCCAGGTTTCCGTAGACACACCCACCCCCAGGTTTCCGTAGACACACCCACCCCCAGGTTTCCGTAGACACACCCACCCCCAGGTTTCCGTAGACACACCCACCCCCAGGTTTCCGTAGACACACCCACCCCCAGGTTTCCGTACACACACCCACCCCCAGGTTTCCGTACACACACCCACCCCCAGGTTTCCGTACACACACCCACCCCCAGGTTTCCGTACACACACCCACCCCCAGGTTTCCGTACACACACCCACCCCCAGGTTTCCGTACACACACCCACCCCCAGGTTTCCGTACACACCCCCAGGTTTCCGTACACACCCCCAGGTTTCCGTACACACCCCCAGGTTTCCGTACACACCCCCAGGTTTCCGTACACACCCCCACAGCTCTAAACTCACCCATATATCAGCCTTGGTGGTAATGGGCTTCCCTGCGTACACGTTGACCATCTCTGGAGCTCGATATGACAGGGTCGTGTACCTACACACAGGAAGTGGTCAAGGTAAAAGGTTATTTATGCAGTTATGGTATGTTAGAGTGGTAAACCACTACTGCTGAGAAGGATGGCACCCTACGTAGTGCACTACTGCTGAGAAGGATGGCACCCTACGTAGTGCACTACTGCTGAGAAGGATGGCACCCTACGCAGTGCACTACTGCTGAGAAGGATGGCACCCTACGTAGTGCACTACTGCTGAGTACAACTAAGCAATAAGGCACGAGGGGGTGTGGTATATGGCCAATATACCACGGCTAAGGGCTGTTCTTAGACACGACGCAACGCAGAGTGCCTGGATACAGTCCTTAGTCGTGGTATATTGGCAACATACCACAAACCCCCGAGGTGCCTTATTGCTTTTATAAACGGGTTACCAATGTAATTAGAGCAGTAAAAATACATGTTTTGTCATACCCGTGGGACACGGTCTGATATACCACGGCTGTCAGCCAAATCAGCATTCAGAGCTCGACCCACCAAGTTTATAAAAAGCAAAAGATTAACTTGTTGGTCCACCGGTCACTGTGGCAGGAAGTTATATAAAATCTACCAGCCACTCAGATTTGTTTACCAGCCAAAATATTTTGTTGCCACAAATTACACCAACAAAATGAATGAGCATGTTTTGTAATGTTTTTCTAAAACAAAATGTATTACTAGCAAGAAGTAAATGTGGTATATTGTTTAATTACATTTTTCGTGAGTTGAATATTTTAAACAAACAAAAAAAATCACACAGTGTCACCTGCCCCTTTAAGGGCGGGAGGTTACCGTGGTAACATTGTGCCTGTGAGTCTCTGAACAGCAGCAGTGTCGTCGCTCTCTTCACTAGCGGTTGAAACTCAAACATTGACAAATCAACCTGGCGTGTGAACAAAACAACGTAAACTAGACCAAGAAACACGAGGACAAAGCCTCACTTCAGTCCACTTTCCTTTCCAGTAAACTAGACCAAGAAACACAAGGACAAAGCCTCACTTCAGTCCACTTTCCTTTCCAGTAAACTAGACCAAGAAACACGAGGACAAAGCCTCACTTCAGTCCACTTTCCTTTCCAGTAAACTAGACCAAGAAACACGAGGACAAAGCCTCACTTCAGTCCACTTTCCTTTCCAGTAAATTAGACCGACGTGTATGCCTGTGCACAGCGCTTCTAAAAACGAATCCTTCACTCCAGCCCTTCACTCCAGCCCTTCACTCCAGCCCTTCACTCCAGCCCCCCAACCAGGCAGGAAGGTGTTCTTAATGTTTTGTACACTCCTAACTGGAACTAAAGCAAATAGAGGGGATCCGTGGGACAGTTCACATGATGTGAAATGGGGTGCGCTCTAGCTACGCAGGCACATGTAAGACAATCACCTGGGTTCTCACACACGTCACCCCCCCCCCCCCCCCCCCCCCACGTCACCCCCCCTACTCACATCACCCTCCCCCCCACACTCACGTCACCCCCCACACTTACGTCACCCCCCCCCCCCCCCACACACACACTCACTTCCTGATTTCGTCCTCCACAGCGGTCACTCCGTCTTTATGTGGAAGCAGCACTTTGAGAGAAGCACTTCCAAAATCACACAGAACATAACTCCCATTATCACTCAGGAGGATGTTCTCTACCTGGAAGAGAGACAGAGGGGAGACCCACACAGAGAGGGGAGACCCACACAGAGAGGGGAGACCCACACAGAGAGGGGAGACCCACACAGAGAGGGGAGACCCACATAGAGAGGGGAGAGGGGGAGAGATATAAGTATTATTGTCAGCATGACTGAAGGTGTGCTTTATGCTCTAGGATATAACATTGTCCTGGTGAAGTAGCTGCATTTCCCCAGAAGCTGGCCAGTAAAAAGCCAGTTTATTCACCGGCCGTGGACAGACTGGCCAATAGAGAACGAGCTTATTCACCGGCCGTGGACAGACTGGCCAATAGAGAACGAGCTTATTCACCGACCGTGGACAGACTGGCCAATAGAGAACGAGCTTATTCACCGGCCGTGGACAGACTGGCCAATAGAGAACGAGCTTATTCACCGGCCGTGGACAGACTGGCCAATAGAGAACGAGCTTATTCACCGGCCGTGGACAGACTGGCCAATAGAGAACGAGCTTATTCACCGGCCGTGGACAGACTGGCCAATAGAGAACGAGCTTATTCACTGGCCGTGGACAGACTGGCCAATAGAGAACGAGCTTATTCACCGGCCGTGGACAGACTGGCCAATAGAGAACGAGCGTATTCACCGGCCGTGGACAGACTGGCCAATAGAGAACGAGCTTATTCACCGACCGTGGACAGACTGGCCAATAGAGAACGAGCTTATTCACCGACCGTGGACAGACTGGCCAATAGAGAACGAGCGTATTCACCGGCCGTGGACAGACTGGCCAATAGAGAACGAGCTTATTCACCGACCGTGGACAGACTGGCCAATAGAGAACGAGCTTATTCACCGGCCGTGGACAGACTGGCCAATAGAGAACGAGCGTATTCACCGACCGTGGACAGACTGGCCAATAGAGAACGAGCGTATTCACCGGCCGTGGACAGACTGGCCAATAGAGAACGAGCGTATTCACCGGCCGTGGACAGACTGGCCAATAGAGAACGAGCTTATTCACCGGCCGTGGACAGACTGGCCAATAGAGAACGAGCTTATTCACCGGCCGTGGACAGGCCTTGTTATGTTGACACTATTTTCTCTCACAGCAGAGATAAGCCAAGACTGAAGGAATTCACAAAATGGGACAAACACCAAATTGAGACTCTGTATGTAGAATTATGCAAAAATATCCTCAGTGTACAACGTAAAACACCAAACGCATGCAGAGCAGAATTAGGCCGATACCCGCTAATTATCAAAATCCAGGTAAAGAGACGTTAAATTCTACAACCCCCTAATAGGAAGTGATTCCTAAACCTTCCATAACAAAGTTATCACCTACAGAGAGATGAACCTGGAGAAGAGTCCCCTAAGCAAGCTGGTCCTGGAGCTCTGTTCACAAACACAAACAGACCCCCAGGACAGCAACACAATTTGACCCAACCAAATCATGAGCAAACAAAAAGATAATTACTTGACACATTGGAAAGAAATTGCCAAAAAAATGGTAAACTAGAATGCTATTTGGCCCTAAACAGAGAGTACACAGTGGCAGAATACCTGACCACTGTGACTGACCCAAACTTAAGGAAAGCTTTGACTATGTACAGACTCAGTGAGCATAGCCTTGCTTTGAGAAAGGCCTCCGTAGGCAGCCTGTCTTCTCTTGAGCCAGGTCTATGTGCACACTGCCCACAAAGTGAAGTGGAAACTGAGCTGCACTTCCGAACCTCCTGTCAAATGTATGACCATATTAGAGACACATATTTCCCTCAGATTACACAGACAAAAATAATTAATAAAACATTTTTTTTTGATAAACTCCCATATCTACTGGGTGAAATACCACAGTGACATCACAGCAGCAAGATATGTGACCTTTTGCCACAAGAAAAGGTTAACTAGTGAAGAATAAACCCCATTGTAAATACAACCTATATTTATGTTTATTTATTTTCCCTGTTGTACTATTTGTTTCTCTATTTCGCTTGCTTTTAGAAGAGACAGAGACAGAGAGACAGAGAGAGACAGAGAGAGACAGAGAGAGACAGCTCAGAGTAGATGACAGCTCAGAGTAGATGACAGCTCAGAGTAGATGACAGCTCAGAGTAGATGACAGCTCAGAGTCTGGTGTCAGTCCACAGTGCTAAGACAGCCGAGGATAGCACGACGGAGGAGGAGGAGGATGGAAAGGAGGAGGAAATCACAGACTCCAGGGTGACAACAGTACAGTAGGAAAGGGGAGGAGGAGGAAGGACAGGAGGAAAGGGGTGTAGGAGGAAGGACAGGAGGAAAGGGGTGTAGGAGGAAGGACAGTAGGAAAGGGGTGTAGGAGGAAGGACAGGAGGAAAGGGGAGGAGGAAGGACAGGAGGAAGAGGGATGACAGGAGGAAAGGGGTGTAGGAGGAAGGACAGGAGGAAAGGGGTGAAGGAGGAAGGACAGGAGGAAAGGGGTGACGGATGAGGACAGGAGGAAGAGATGGGTAATTCCCTTACCTTCAGGTCCCTGTGTATGACAGGGGTCCTACACTGATGCAGCCTGGCCACAGCCTCACAGGTATCAGTGAAGATGGTCAGCACCTCCGGCTCCGTAAACCCAATATGGAGACGCTGATTCATCTGCTTCACTACCTGACCAGCTGGGGAGGGGGGAGGGAGAGAGGAGGGCGAGCGAATGGGAGAGAGGAGCGAGAGAGAGGAGCGAGAGGAAGGGAGGAGGGAGAGGAGGAGCGAGAGGAAGGGAGGAGCGAGAGGAAGGGAGGAGGGAGAGGAAGGGAGGAGGGAGAGAGGAGCGAGAGGAAGGGAGAGAGGAGCGAGAGGAGCGAGAGGAAGGGAGGAGGGAGAGAGGAGTGAGAGGAAGGGAGGAGGAGCGAGAGGAAGGGAGGAGGAGCGAGAGGAAGGGAGGAGCGAGAGGAAGGGAGAGAGGAGCGAGAGGAGCGAGAGGAAGGGAGGAGGGAGAGAGGAGCGAGAGGAGCGAGAGGAGCGAGAGGAAGGGAGGAGGGAGAGAGGAGTGAGAGGAAGGGAGGAGGAGCGAGAGGAAGGGAGGAGGAGCGAGAGGAAGGGAGGAGCGAGAGGAAGGGAGAGAGGAGGAGCGAGAGGAAGGGAGGAGCGAGAGGGAGGGAGGAGGAGCGAGAGGAAGGGAGGAGCGAGAGGAAGGGAGAGAGGAGGAGCGAGAGGAAGGGAGGAGCGAGAGAGAGGAGCGAGAGGAAGGGAGAAGCGAGAGGAAGGGAGGAGCGAGAGGAAGGGAGGAGCGAGAGAGAGGAGCGAGAGGAAGGGAGGAGCGAGAGGAAGGGAGGAGCGAGAGAGGAGCAAGAGGAAGGGAGGAGGAGCGAGAGGAAGGGAGGAGGAGCGAGAGGAAGGGAGGAGCGAGAGGAAGGGAGAGAGGAGCGAGAGGAGCGAGAGGAAGGGAGAGAGGAGCGAGAGGAGCGAGAGGAAGGGAGGAGGGAGAGAGGAGCGAGAGGAGCGAGAGGAGCGAGAGGAAGGGAGGAGTGAGAGGAAGGGAGGAGGAGCGAGAGGAAGGGAGGAGGAGCGAGAGGAAGGGAGGAGCGAGAGGAAGGGAGAGAGGAGGAGCGAGAGGAAGGGAGGAGCGAGAGGAAGGGAGAGAGGAGGAGCGAGAGGAAGGGAGGAGCGAGAGAGAGGAGCGAGAGGAAGGGAGAAGCGAGAGGAAGGGAGGAGCGAGAGGAAGGGAGGAGCGAGAGGAAGGGAGGAGCGAGAGAGAGGAGCGAGAGGAAGGGAGGAGCGAGAGGAAGGGAGGAGCGAGAGAGGAGCAAGAGGAAGGGAGAGAGGAGCGAGAGGAGCGAGAGGAAGGGAGGAGGAGCGAGAGGAAGGGAGGAGGAGCGAGAGGAAGGGAGGAGGAGCGAGAGGAAGGGAGGAGGAGCGAGAGGAAGGGAGGAAGAGCGAGAGGAAGGGAGGAAGAGCGAGAGGAAGGGAGGAAGAGCGAGAGGAAGGGAGGAAGAGCGAGAGGAAGGGAGGAAGAGCGAGAGGAAGGGAGGAAGAGCGAGAGGAAGGGAGGAGCGAGAGGAAGGGAGGAGCGAGAGGAAGGGAGGAGCGAGAGGAAGGGAGGAGCGAGAGGAAGGGAGGAGCGAGAGGAAGGGAGGAGCGAGAGGAAGGGAGGAGCGAGAGGAAGGGAGGAGCGAGAGGAAGGGAGGAGCGAGAGGAAGGGAGGAGCGAGAGGAAGGGAGAGAGGAGGAGCGAGAGGAAGGGAGAGAGGAGGAGCGAGAGGAGCGAGAGGAAGGGAGAGAGGAGGAGCGAGAGGAAGGGAGGAGGGAGAGAGGAGCGAGAGGAAGGGAGAGAGGAGCGAGAGGAAGGGAGAGAGGAGCGAGAGGAAGGGAGAGAGGAGCGAGAGGAGGAGCGAGAGGAAGGGAGAGGAGGAGCGAGAGGAAGGGAGGAGGAGCGAGAGGAAGGGAGGAGAAGGGAGGAGGAGCGAGAGGAAGGGAGGAGGAGCGAGAGGAGCGAGAGGAAGGGAGGAGGAGCGAGAGGAAGGGAGGAGGAGCGAGAGGAAGGGAGGAGGAGCGAGAGGAAGGGAGGAGGAGCGAGAGGAAGGGAGGAGGAGCGAGAGGAAGGGAGGAGGGAGAGGAGGAGGGAGAGGAGGAGCGAGAGGAAGGGAGGAGCGAGAGGAGGAGCGGAGGGAGAGGAGGAGCAAGAGGAGCGAGAGGAAGGGAGAGAGGAGCAAGAGGAGCGAGAGGAAGGGAGGAGGGAGAGAGGAGCGAGAGGAAGGGAGGAGGGAGAGAGGAGCGAGAGGAAGGGAGGAGGGAGAGGAAGGGAGGAGAAGCGAGATGAAGGGAGGAGGTGATAGAGGAGGGGAGGAGTAGAGAGAGGAAGGGAGGAGGGAGAGGAGGAGGGAGAGGAGGAGCGAGAGGAAGGGAGGAGCGAGAGGAGGAGCGGAGGGAGAGGAGGAGCAAGAGGAGCGAGAGGAAGGGAGAGAGGAGCAAGAGGAGCGAGAGGAAGGGAGGAGGGAGAGAGGAGCGAGAGGAAGGGAGGAGGGAGAGAGGAGCGAGAGGAAGGGAGGAGGGAGAGAGGAGCGAGAGGAAGGGAGGAGGGAGAGAGGAGCGAGAGGAAGGGAGGAGGGAGAGAGGAGCGAGAGGAAGGGAGGAGGGAGAGAGGAGCGAGAGGAAGGGAGGAGGGAGAGAGGAGCGAGAGGAAGGGAGGAGGGAGAGAGGAGCGAGAGGAAGGGAGGAGGGAGAGAGGAGCGAGAGGAAGGGAGGAGGGAGAGAGGAGCGAGAGGAAGGGAGGAGGGAGAGAGGAGCGAGAGGAAGGGAGGAGGGAGAGAGGAGCGAGAGGAAGGGAGGAGGGAGAGAGGAGCGAGAGGAAGGGAGGAGGGAGAGAGGAGCGAGAGGAAGGGAGGAGGGAGAGAGGAGCGAGAGGAGCGAGAGGAAGGAGAGAGGAGAGAGAGGAAGGGAGGAGGAGAGAGAGGAAGGGAGGAGGAGAGAGAGGAAGGGAGGAGGAGAGAGAGGAAGGGAGGAGGAGAGAGAGGAAGGGAGGAGGAGAGAGAGGAAGGGAGGAGGGAGAGAGAGGAAGGGAGGAGGGAGAGGAGGGGCAAGAGGAAGGGAGGAGGGAGAGAGGAGCGAGAGGAAGGGAGAGAGGAGCGAGAGGAAGGGAGAGAGGAGGAGGGAGAGAGGAGCGAGAGGAAGGGAGAGAGGAGCGAGAGGAAGGGAGAGAGGAGGAGGGAGAGAGGAGCGAGAGGAAGGGAGAGAGGAGCGAGAGGAAGGGAGGAGGGAGACGAGGAGCGAGAGAGGAGCGAGAGGAAGAGGAGGAGCGAGAGGAAGAGGAGGAGCGAGAGGAAGGGAGGAGGGAGAGGAGGAGCGAGAGGAAGGGAGGAGGGAGAGGAGGAGCGAGAGGAAGGGAGGAGGGAGAGAGGAGCGAGAGGAAGGGAGGAGGGAGAGAGGAGCGAGAGGAAGGGAGGAGGGAGAGAGGAGCGAGAGGAAGGGAGGAGGGAGAGAGGAGCGAGAGGAAGGGAGAGAGGAGCGAGAGGAAGGGAGAGAGGAGCGAGAGGAAGGGAGAGAGGAGCGAGAGGAAGGGAGAGAGGAGCGAGAGGAAGGGAGAGAGGAGCGAGAGGAAGGGAGAGAGGAGCGAGAGGAAGGGAGGAGGGAGAGGAAGGGAGGAGGGAGAGGAAGGGAGGAGGGAGAGGAAGGGAGGAGGGAGAGGAAGGGAGGAGGGAGAGAGGAGCGAGAGGAAGGGAGGAGGGAGAGAGGAGCGAGAGGAAGGGAGGAGCGAGAGAGGAGCGAGAGGAAGGGAGGAGCGAGAGAGGAGCGAGAGGAAGGGAGGAGCGAGAGAGGAGCGAGAGAGGAGCGAGAGAGGAGCGAGAGAGGAGCGAGAGAGGAGCGAGAGAGGAGCGAGAGAGGAGCGAGAGAGGAGCGAGAGGAAGGGAGGAGCGAGAGAGGAGCGAGAGGAAGGGAGGAGCGAGAGAGGAGCGAGAGGAAGGGAGGAGCGAGAGAGGAGCGAGAGGAAGGGAGGAGCGAGAGAGGAGCGAGAGGAAGGGAGGAGCGAGAGAGGAGCGAGAGGAAGAGAGGAAGAGAGGAGCGAGAGGAAGAGAGGAAGAGAGGAGCGAGAGGAAGAGAGGAAGAGAGGAGCGAGAGGAAGGGAGAGAGGAGCGAGAGGAAGGGAGAGAGGAGCGAGAGGAAGGGAGAGAGGAGCGAGAGGAAGGGAGAGAGGAGCGAGGAGGAGAGGAGGAGAGAGGAGCGAGAGGAAGGGAGAGAGGAGCGAGAGGAAGGGAGAGAGGAGCGAGAGGAAGGGAGAGAGGAGCGAGAGGAAGGGAGAGAGGAGCGAGAGGAAGGGAGAGAGGAGCGAGAGGAAGGGAGAGAGGAGCGAGAGGAAGGGAGAGAGGAGCGAGAGGAAGGGAGAGAGGAGCGAGAGGAAGGGAGAGAGGAGCGAGAGGAAGGGAGAGAGGAGCGAGAGGAAGGGAGGAGGGAGAGAGGAGCGAGAGGAAGGGAGGAAGGGAGGAGGGAGAGAGGAGGGAGAGAAAGAGAGGAGCGAGAGGAAGGGAGAGAGGAGCGAGAGGAAGGGAGGAGCGAGAGAGGAGCGAGAGGAAGGGAGGAGCGAGAGAGGAGCGAGAGGAAGGGAGGAGCGAGAGAGGAGCGAGAGGAAGGGAGGAGCGAGAGAGGAGCGAGAGGAAGAGAGGAAGAGAGGAGCGAGAGGAAGGAAGAGAGGAGCGAGAGGAAGGAAGAGAGGAGCGAGAGGAAGGGAGAGGAGCGAGAGGAAGGGAGAGAGGAGCGAGAGGAAGGGAGAGAGGAGCGAGAGGAAGGGAGAGAGGAGCGAGAGGAAGGGAGAGAGGAGCGAGAGGAAGGGAGAGAGGAGCGAGAGGAAGGGAGAGAGGAGCGAGAGGAAGGGAGAGAGGAGCGAGAGGAAGGGAGAGAGGAGCGAGAGGAAGGGAGAGAGGAGCGAGAGGAAGGGAGAGAGGAGCGAGAGGAAGGGAGAGAGGAGCGAGAGGAAGGGAGGAGGGAGAGAGGAGCGAGAGGAAGGGAGGAAGGGAGGAGGGAGAGAGGAGGGAGAGAAAGAGAGGAGCGAGAGGAAGGGAGAGAGGAGCGAGAGGAAGGGAGGAGCGAGAGGAAGGGAGGAGGGAGAGGAAGGGAGGAGGGAGAGGAAGGGAGGAGGGAGAGGAAGGGAGGAGGGAGAGAGGAGCGAGAGGAAGGGAGGAGCGAGAGAGGAGCGAGAGGAAGGGAGGAGCGAGAGAGGAGCGAGAGGAAGGGAGGAGCGAGAGAGGAGCGAGAGAGGAAGGGAGGAGCGAGAGAGGAGCGAGAGAGGAAGGGAGGAGCGAGAGAGGAGCGAGAGAGGAAGGGAGGAGCGAGAGAGGAGCGAGAGAGGAGCGAGAGAGGAGCGAGAGAGGAGCGAGAGGAAGGGAGGAGCGAGAGAGGAGCGAGAGGAAGGGAGGAGCGAGAGAGGAGCGAGAGGAAGGGAGGAGCGGAGAGAGGAGCGAGAGGAAGGGAGGAGGAGAGGAGCGAGAGGAAGGAAGAGAGGAGCGAGAGGAAGGAAGAGAGGAGCGAGAGGAAGGGAGGAGGAGAGGAGCGAGAGGAAGGAAGAGAGGAGCGAGAGGAAGGGAGGAGGAGAGGAGCGAGAGGAAGGAAGAGAGGAGCGAGAGGAAGGGAGAGGAGCGAGAGGAAGGGAGAGGAGCGAGAGGAAGGGAGAGGAGCGAGAGGAAGGGAGAGGAGCGAGAGGAAGGGAGAGGAGCGAGAGGAAGGGAGAGAGGAGCGAGAGGAAGGGAGAGAGGAGCGAGAGGAAGGGAGAGAGGAGCGAGAGGAAGGGAGAGAGGAGCGAGAGGAAGGGAGAGAGGAGCGAGAGGAAGGGAGAGAGGAGCGAGAGGAAGGGAGAGAGGAGCGAGAGGAAGGGAGGAGGGAGAGAGGAGCGAGAGGAAGGGAGGAAGGGAGGAGGGAGAGAGGAGGGAGAGAAAGGGAGGAGCGAGAGGAAGGGAGGAGGGAGAGAGGAGGGAGAGGAAGAGAGGAGGGAGAGAGGAGAGAGGAGGGAGAGAGGAGTGAGAGGGAGGAGGGCCAGCGAATGGGAGAGAGGGTGAGGGACAGGGAGAGAGATTGTGTTTAAGTTAATTCTACTTTATTGGGTCAATATAAAATCACAGGTCTGTTTGTTCAAATCTGTACAGCCTATTATGCACCCGTCTCATGCTCAATAAAACAATAATGACCGGTCCATTGTATTAAAATCACAGGGGGAACCTATAACACCTACCTTTACAGTACTCCATGAGAATGAGCACCTCCCAGACACTGTCCCCTACTGAGTTGATGGTAGAGTCCAGGTAGTTCACTATGTTCCTGTGACCAGACAGCTCCTTCTGCAGAGAGGAAGAACACAGACAGGATGGACATTCATGAGAGGTCTATGGTCCTTCTAGGAGCCAAGAGTTAATTAAGTTAATTACCATAAAACAGCAATTAAAAACCATATCAAAATAGTCAACGGTCCCTTTTTATAGACGGGCGACGGCACACATTTCAGCAAATAAACGGCTGTTTAAAATAAACACCGGGTCTAAAAGGAATTGTTTATGAGGTTACCATGAATTATTTACAAGATGTAATGTTTGATTTGTTACATGAAATAATTGGTAATGACTTGAAAAAAAATGAATGGCAATCGGTTTAAATCACCAGTAAGAAACCGCTAGCTAACTGGCAGCTAAACAGCCCGGTGAACCGCTAGCCAACTGGCAGCTAAACAGCCGGTGAACCGCTAGCCAACTGGCAGCTAAACAGCCGGTGAACCGCTAGCCAACTGGCAGCTAAACAGCCGGTGAACCGCTAGCCAACTGGCAGCTAAACAGCCGGTGAACCGGCTAGCCAACTGGCAGCTAAACAGCCGGTGAACCGGCTAGCCAACTGGCAGCTAAACAGCTGGTGAACCGCTAGCCAACTGGCAGCTAAACAGCCGGTGAACCGCTAGCCAACTGGCAGCTAAACAGCCGGTGAACCGCTAGCCAACTGGCAGCTAAACAGCCGGTGAACCGCTAGCCAACTGGCAGCTAAACAGCCGGTGAACCGCTAGCCTACTGGCAGCTAAACAGCCGGTGAACCGCTAGCCAACTGGCAGCTAAACAGCCGGTGAACCGCTAGCCAACTGGCAGCTAAACAGCCGGTGAACCGCTAGCCAACTGGCAGCTAAACAGCCGGTGAACCGCTAGCCAACTGGCAGCTAAACAGCCGGTGAACCGCTAGCTAACTGGCAGCTAAATGCTAGCTAACTGGCAAGCACAAAAACAGTCAACCACTTTGAAAGCACAGAACCCTAGAAAGAGAAAGAGGCTGATTGCCTTCTAGTGGCGTAAGTAAGAACTGACAAAAATGCACAGTCAAAAGAGGAGAATAATTGTTGTCAAGGAAGTTTTTTTCCCTTCTTCTTACAACTAGAAGCACGTCTATAATATGAGACTGTTGTGTTCCGGGATTTAAACAAAAAAACACCAGTCTACTAATTGAAGTTTCACAGTAAGTTTTACGGTAAGTTTCGCGGTAAGTTTCACGGTAAGTCACTACTCAGTGCTGCTTCTGGTCTTTGTTTCTTTATGTAGTTACTCTTTATTAGTCCTTTCAGAGACACGTCACCTACAGTCCTGTGTCTCTCCAGTGTGTGTGTGTGTGTGTGTGTCTCTCCAGTGTGTGTGTGTGTCTCTCCAGTGTGTGTGTGTGTCTCCCCAGTGTGTGTGTGTGTGTCTCCCCAGTGTGTGTGTGTGTGTCTCCCCAGTGTGTGTGTGTGTGTCTCTCCAGTGTGTGTGTGTCTCTCTCTCCAGTGTGTGTGTGTCTCTCTCTCCAGTGTGTGTGTGTCTCTCTCTCCAGTGTGTGTGTGTGTGTCTCTCTCTCCAGTGTGTGTGTGTGTGTCTCTCTCTCCAGTGTGTGTGTGTGTGTGTGTCTCTCTCTCCAGTGTGTGTGTGTGTGTGTGTCTCTCCAGTGTGTGTGTGTGTGTGTGTCTCTCCAGTGTGTGTGTGTGTGTGTGTCTCTCCAGTGTGTGTGTGTGTGTGTGTCTCTCCAGTGTGTGTGTGTGTGTGTGTCTCTCCAGTGTGTGTGTGTGTGTGTCTCTCCAGTGTGTGTGTGTGTCTCCCCAGTGTGTGTGTGTGTGTCTCCCCAGTGTGTGTGTGTGTGTGTCTCTCCAGTGTGTGTGTGTGTGTCTCTCCAGTGTGTGTGTGTCTGTCTCTCCAGTGTGTGTGTGTCTCTCTCTCCAGTGTGTGTGTGTGTGTGTCTCTCTCTCCAGTGTGTGTGTGTGTGTGTCTCTCTCTCCAGTGTGTGTGTGTGTGTGTCTCCAGTGTGTGTGTGTGTGTGTGTCTCCAGTGTGTGTGTGTGTGTGTGTCTCCAGTGTGTGTGTGTGTGTGTGTCTCCAGTGTGTGTGTGTGTGTGTGTGTGTCTCCAGTGTGTGTGTGTGTCTCCAGTGTGTGTGTGTGTGTGTGTGTCTCCAGTGTGTGTGTGTGTGTGTGTGTCTCCAGTGTGTGTGTGTGTGTGTGTGTGTGTGTGTGTGTGTGTGTGTGTGTGTGTGTGTGTGTCTCCAGTGTGTGTGTGTGTGTGTGTGTGTGTGTGTGTGTGTGTCTCCAGTGTGTGTGTGTGTGTGTGTGTGTGTGTGTGTGTCTCCAGTGTGTGTGTGTGTGTGTGTGTGTGTGTGTGTGTGTGTGTGTCTCCAGTGTGTGTGTGTGTGTGTGTGTGTGTGTGTGTGTGTCTCCAGTGTGTGTGTGTGTCTCCAGTGTGTGTGTGTGTGTGTGTGTGTGTGTGTCTCCAGTGTGTGTGTGTGTGTGTGTGTGTGTGTGTCTCCAGTGTGTGTGTGTGTGTGTGTGTGTGTGTGTGTCTCCAGTGTGTGTGTGTGTGTGTGTGTGTGTGTGTCTCCAGTGTGTGTGTGTGTGTGTGTGTGTGTGTGTCTCCAGTGTGTGTGTGTGTTGTGTGTGTGTGTGTGTGTCTCCAGTGTGTGTGTGTGTGTGTGTGTGTGTGTGTGTGTGTGTGTCTCCAGTGTGTGTGTGTGTGTGTGTGTGTGTGTGTGTCTCCAGTGTGTGTGTGTGTGTGTGTGTGTGTGTGTGTGTCTCCAGTGTGTGTGTGTGTGTGTGTGTCTCTCCAGTGTGTGTGTGTGTGTGTGTCTCCAGTGTGTGTGTGTGTGTGTGTGTGTGTGTGTGTCTCCAGTGTGTGTGTGTGTGTGTGTGTGTGTGTGTGTCTCCAGTGTGTGTGTGTGTGTGTGTGTGTGTGTGTGTGTGTGTCTCCAGTGTGTGTGTCTCCAGTGTGTGTGTGTGTGTCTCTCCAGTGTGTGTGTGTGTGTGTCTCTGTGTGTGTGTGTCTCTCCAGTGTGTGTGTGTGTGTCTCTGTGTGTGTGTGTGTCTCTCCAGTGTGTGTGTGTCTCTCCAGTGTGTGTGTGTGTGTGTGTGTGTGTGTGTCTCTCCAGTGTGTGTGTGTGTGTGTCGCTCCAGTGTGTGTGTGTGTGTGTGTGTGTGTGTCTCTCCAGTGTGTGTGTGTGTGTCTCTCCAGTGTGTGTGTGTGTGTGTGTGTGTGTGTGTGTCTCTCCAGTGTGTGTGTGTGTGTGTGTGTCTCCAGTGTGTGTGTGTGTGTGTGTGTGTCTCCAGTGTGTGTGTGTGTGTGTGTGTGTCTCCAGTGTGTGTGTGTGTGTGTGTGTCTCTCCAGTGTGTGTGTGTGTGTGTGTGTGTCTCTCCAGTGTGTGTGTGTGTGTGTGTGTGTGTCTCTCCAGTGTGTGTGTGTGTGTGTGTGTGTCTCTCCAGTGTGTGTGTGTGTGTGTGTGTGTGTGTCTCCAGTGTGTGTGTGTTCCCAGTGTGTGTGTGTCTCCAGTGTGTGTGTGTGTGTGTGTGTCTCCAGTGTGTGTGTGTGTGTGTGTCTCCAGTGTGTGTGTGTGTGTGTGTCTCCGGTGTGTGTGTGTGTGTGTGTGTGTCTCCAGTGTGTGTGTGTGTGTGTGTGTCTCCAGTGTGTGTGTGTGTGTGTGTGTCTCCAGTGTGTGTGTGTGTGTGTCTCCAGTGTGTGTGTGTGTGTGTGTGTCTCTCTCTCCAGTGTGTGTGTGTGTGTGTGTGTGTCTCTCTCTCCAGTGTGTGTGTGTGTGTGTGTGTCTCTCTCTCCAGTGTGTGTGTGTGTGTGTGTGTCTCTCTCTCCAGTGTGTGTGTGTGTGTGTGTCTCTCTCTCCAGTGTGTGTGTGTGTGTGTCTCTCTCTCCAGTGTGTGTGTGTGTCTCTCTCTCCAGTGTGTGTGTGTGTGTGTGTGTGTCTCTCTCTCCAGTGTGTGTGTGTGTGTGTGTGTCTCTCTCTCCAGTGTGTGTGTGTGTGTGTGTCTCTCTCTCCAGTGTGTGTGTGTGTGTGTGTGTCTCTCTCTCCAGTGTGTGTGTGTGTGTGTGTGTCTCTCCAGTGTGTGTGTGTGTGTGTTGTGTCTCTCTCTCCAGTGTGTGTGTGTGTGTGTGTCTCTCTCTCCAGTGTGTGTGTGTGTGTGTGTGTGTGTGTGTGTGTGTGTGTGTGTGTCTCTCTCTCCAGTGTGTGTGTGTGTGTGTGTGTGTGTGTGTGTGTGTGTGTCTCCAGTGTGTGTGTGTGTGTGTGTGTCTCCAGTGTGTGTGTGTGTGTCTCCAGTGTGTGTGTGTGTGTGTGTGTCTCTCTCTCCAGTGTGTGTGTGTCTCTCTCTCCAGTGTGTGTGTGTGTGTGTGTGTGTCTCTCTCTCCAGTGTGTGTGTGTGTGTGTGTCTCTCTCTCCAGTGTGTGTGTGTGTGTGTCTCTCTCTCCAGTGTGTGTGTGTGTCTCTCTCTCCAGTGTGTGTGTGTGTGTGTGTGTGTCTCTCTCTCCAGTGTGTGTGTGTGTGTGTGTGTCTCTCTCTCCAGTGTGTGTGTGTGTTGTGTGTCTCTCTCTCCAGTGTGTGTGTGTGTGTGTGTGTCTCTCTCTCCAGTGTGTGTGTGTGTGTGTGTGTCTCTCCAGTGTGTGTGTGTGTGTGTGTGTCTCTCTCTCCAGTGTGTGTGTGTGTGTGTGTGTCTCTCTCTCCAGTGTGTGTGTGTGTGTGTGTGTGTGTGTGTGTGTGTGTGTGTGTGTGTGTGTGTGTCTCTCTCTCCAGTGTGTGTGTGTGTGTGTGTGTGTGTGTGTGTCTCTCTCTCCAGTGTGTGTGTGTCTCCCCAGTGTTAAAGTCAGCACAGAAACACCACATAAAATAACTAGCTGTTCAGTTACAGGTCAAAAGTTCAGGGAAAAACTACATCTTGTCAATGTTCAACAACTACCTTCTTTTATGGACGCATATAAACCAGACTCAAGACATCTAGAACACACACACACACACACACAGAGAGCACTATGCCCACCATAATAGTGATTTCTCTCTTGTAGATGTTGAGGTCAGGAACGTTGTTGACGTACATCCTCTTGAGAGCGCAGCGCGTTCCACTGTGTGTCCGGGCCAGAAACACCACAGAAAACCCACCTGGAGGAAGGAGGGGAGCGGTTAGCACCTCACACACAATAACACAGAAAACCCACCTGGAGGAAGGAGGGGAGCGGTGAAGTGAAAATATGAAAAAATATGAAGTGGAACTCATTGATGTGTTGTATTTGCTTTGTATTCAATAAACCTTTGTGCCATACATGTTTGGCAGTTGTACTTCAGATGCCATGTTTAGGAATATTGTATTCTGTACAGGCTTCCTTCTTTTCACTGTCATTTAGGTTAGTATTGAGGTGTGACTTATAAAACGTCGTTTGGGTCTTTGCGTGTCAAAAAACATATGTCAAATAACACTATTTGACGCATTAAATTAGCTTTTAAATTTGACACGTCAAATAACACAATTCTATTATAGAATGTTGTAGAGAGGAACTCTGCCTAGAAAGCCAGAATCCCAGAGTCCCCTCTTCACTGTTGATGTTGAGACTGGTGTTTTGAAGGGTACTATTTAATGAAGCTGCCAGTTAGGGACTTGTGAGGTGTCCGTTTCTCAAACTATACACACTAAATGTACTTGTCCTCTTGCTCAGTGGTGCACCGGGACATCCCACTCTTTATATTCTGGTTAGTGCCAGTTTGTGCTGTTCTGTGAAGGGAGTTGTACACAGTGTTGAACGAGATCTTCAGTTTCTTGGCAATTTCTCACATGGAATAGCCTTCATTTCTCAGAACAAGAATAGACTGACGAGTTCCAGAAGACAGGTCTTTGTTTCTGGCCATTTTGAGCTTGTTATCAAACCCACAAATGCTGATGCTCCAGATACTCAACTAGTCCAGTTGTATTGCTTCTTTAAATCAGAACAACAGTTTTCAGCTGTGCTAACATAATTGCAAAAAGGTTTTCTAATGATCAATTAGCCTTTTAAAATGATAAACTTGTATTAGCCAACACAACGTGCCATTGGAACACAGGAGTGATGGTTGCTGATAATGGGCCTCTATACGCCTATGTAGATATTCCATTAAAAATCAGCCGTTTCCAGCTACAACAGTCATTTACAACATTAACAATGTCTACACTATTTCTGATCAATTTGATGTCATTTATGGACAAAAATGTTTTGCTTTTCTTTCAAAAACAAGGAAATGTCTAAGTGACCCCAAACTTTTGAACGGTAGTACACACACAAAACGCCAAAAATATAAAAACTCAACATGTAACAATTTCAAAGATTTTTATTGAGTTACAGTAGGACTCAAGGAAATCAGTCCATTGAAATAAATGTATTTGTCCCTAATCTATGGATTTCATATGACTCTCTGTACTCCCATTTATTTATCTGTTATCACAGATCGCAAAAAAATATATAATGATAAATAAAAAAAGTAGGGTCAAGGACCAGAAAACCAGTCAGTATCTGGTGTGACCATGATTTGTCTCACAGCGCGACACACCTCCTTTACATAGAGTTGACCAGGCTGTTGACTGTAGAATGCTGTCTCACTCCTCTAATGGCTGTGTAAAGTTGCTGGATATTGGCCGAAACTGGAACATGTTGTCGTACACGTTGATCCAGAGCATCCCAAACATGCTCAATGGGTGACATGTCTGGTGAGTATGCAGGCCATGGCAGAATTGGGACATTTTCAGCTTCCAGGAATTGTGTACAGATCCTTGCGACATGGGTCCGTGCAGGACACCGAAACATGAAGCGATTCATGTTATCAATGAAAATTTGAATGCACAAAAGTGTTTGTAACTTATGCCTGCTCATACCATAACCCCACCGTCACCATGCGGCACTCTGTTCACAACGTTGACGTCAGCAAACCGCTCACCCACACGACGCCATACACAAGCCCGGTTGGCGCTACTGCCAAATGTTCTAAAACGACATTGGAGGCGGCTTATGGTAGAGAAATTAACATTATCTGTCAACAGCTCTGTTGGACATTCCAGCAGTCAGCATGCCAATTGCACGCTCCCTCAAAACTTGAGACATCTGTGGCATTGTGTTGTGACAAAACCACACCTTTTTTTTTTGTGTCCCCAGCAGAAGGTGCACCTGTGTAATGATCATGCTGTTTAATCAGCTGCTTGATATGCCACACCTGTCAGGTGGATGGAATATTTTGTCAAAGGAGAAATGCTCACTAACAGGGATGTAAACAACTCTGTGCACCAAATGTTTTGAGAAATAAGCTTTTTGTGTGTTCGGAACATTTCTGGGATCTTTTATTTCAGCTCATGAAACATGGGACCAACACTTTACATGTTTTGTTAATACCATTTATGTCGCCTGGAAACAGCCCTGCACATAAACAAAGTGGAGATGTGATAACGTAGCCTTTTTATCATCACGTAGTCTACAGCTAGTGTCACTAGTCCACGTTTCTCTCATTAGGGGACCGAGCGGATGGCTTCAAAGACTCGTTGCAGGGCCGGAACAAAGCAGCGCCCCCACAATGGCGTCCTTGTTGCCTAACAAAAAAACACTGCTCCCCGAGGTAGAGTCCTGCATCGAGGTAGAGTCCCACAGTTCCCTGTGTTTGACCCAACTTTTTTATTTTATAAAATCAGCCGGCGGGTGGAATGAAAACATTCTTTCAACTCGCTGTTCAGAACAATTATATTGCCGGTTGGAAACAGTTTAACCTCTTGAGCCTATGGGGGCGCCATTTCGACTTTGTAAAAATGAGTTCCCAAATTAAACTGCCTCGTACTCAATTCTTGCTCGTACAATATGCATATTATTATTACTATTGGATAGAAAACACTCTCTAGTTTCTAAAACCGTTTGAATTATTTCTCTGAGTGAAACAGAACTCATTCTGCAGCACATTTCCTGTCAGGGAGTGAGATTTCAGAAATCGAGGTCCCTGTTCTGAGGTCAGTTTATAAGTCCCCATGTAAGCCATCGGGCTACATGCACTGCATACGTCTTCCTCTAGATGTCAGTAAGCGGGGAGAATTTGAATGGAGTGGATTGCGCAATCTGGGACCCTATATATAGACCGTGGAACGGAAGTACCGTCCTTTTCAACGGTGCGCCTGGCGCAAGAAGACATCACAATGGCGTCCTGCAAACGCTTTCGTTTTAGTAGTTCTATATCTCCGGTCATGTTTTTATTCGTTATAGGTGTTAAAGACATCATAAGGTAGTTAATTTAAACCGACTTATAGCAGTTTATTGCGATTTTCTGGGATTTCTTTGTCATGCGCTTTCACGAGTTGGACACCTCTCCAGTGGGTGGCTATCGTTAGCTGCTATTTCGACAGGAGAAGAGGACATCTTTCAACCCAAAGACGATTGTTCTGGAGAAAGGACACCTTGCCCAAGATTCTGATGGAAGCTCAGCTAATAGTAAGCAGTCTTTATGCTGTTAATTCGTACTTATGTTGACAAATGTCAAATAATAATTCCGCCATGAATTATGGGGCGGTCTCGCTTTAGCGCACGCTGTATTGCGCAGTAACGTTAATTTTTAAAATCTAACACAGCGATTGCATTAAGAACTAATTTAGCTTTCATTTGCTGTCCAACTTGTATTTTTTAGTCAAGTTTATGAATAGTTTTCGATTAGAATAGGTGCCTTTCCCAAGATTTCTCCTGACATTTTCTTTGCAGCTTGGCTACTTTTCTCATTGTATAACCACGATTTGTGCCGCTAAATATGCACATTTTCGAACAAACTCTATATGCATTGTGTAATATGATGTTATAGGACTGTCATCTGAAGAATTCTGAGAAGGTTAGTGAAAAAATTAATATATTTTGGTGGTTTATACGTTATTGCTATGTTTGGCTTGAATCAATGCTGTTGTGATGTTTGCTATTGTGGTAAGCTAATATAACGCTATATTGTGTTTTCGCTGTAAAACACTTAGAAAATCTGAAATATTGTCTGGATTCACAAGATCTGTGTCTTTCAATTGCTGTACGCTGTGTATTTTTTTTAAAATGTTTTATGATGAGTAATTAGGTAATACACGTTGCTATCTGTAGTTATTCTAGTTGCTTTGGTGAGAGTTGTGATGGTGGCTGCAATGGTAAACTATGATTTATACCTGAAATATGCACATTTTTCTAACAAAACATATGCTATACAATAAATATGTTATCAGACTGTCATCTGATGAAGTTGTTTCTTGGTTAGTGGCTATTTATATCTTTATTTGGTCGAATTTGTGATAGCTACTGATGGAGTAAAAAACTGGTGGAGTAAAAAAAGTGGTGTCTTTTGCTAACGTGGTTAGCTAATAGATTTACATATTGTGTCTTCCCTGTAAAACATTTTAAAAATCAGAAATGATGGCTGGATTCACAAGATGTGTATCTTTCATCTGGTGTCTTGGACTTGTGATTTAATGATATTTAGATGCTAGTATTTACTTGTGACGCTATGCTAGGCTATGCTAGTCAGCTTTTTTACTGATGGGGGTGCTCCCGGATCCGGGTTTGGGAGGAATTAGAGGTTAAATCAAGATACACTTTTTTTTTTACCCAGGAGTCGTGTTGTGAATTCCACTGTGAGCGGCGAGGCAGACAGGCAGAGGTAGGCTAGCAGTCACACAGCGAGAGTAGAGCAGGGAACTGTCCATTGGCAGACCTATTCGTCCATTGGCAGACCTATTCGTCCATTGGCAGACCTATTCGTCCATTGGCAGACCTATTCGTCCATTGGCAGACCTATTCGTCCATTGGCAGACCTATTCGTCCATTGGCAGACCTATTCGTCCATTGGCAGACCTATTCGTCCATTGGCAGACCTATTCGTGTGGTGCTGAAAACATCCTTAAAATTTGTCCGAGAGCAGAGTTTATATTCTAGCGACGGGTATCAGTAATCTAACGAACGGAGGTCACAGCTCGATCTTTAGATAAAAACATTTAAAATACTACAGAACTATTTGGTGGAATGTGCTTTCTGGCTGCCTGAATGGTCAAGTTAAACGTCTAGACACATTGACTAGTGTTCTATTAAGGCATCATTTAATTTTCTTCTGTTATATTCCATCAGGATTACATTTCTTCTGTTATATAAAACATAATACATTTTCTTCTGTTATATCACATCATGATTTATTTCATATTCCATCAGGATTTATTTTATTACAAAATCAGCATGTTTTTTTTACTGTCAAATAGGTGTCTTGACAGTGATAAGGGCTCGAGAAATAAGTATTGTTTGCTAATTTACAAAAAACAAGGCTGTGTCATTACACAGCCATAGGCTTCTACAAGCAAGCACCACGGCTGAGGTTACTGCATTTGTGAAGATGTGTGTTTCCACGATATAATATAACCAGTTGATATTACCACAACGTAATTCATAGAGGAGAGGGGACTGACCACGGCAGGAGTCAAGTCCACGTGGGCTAATAGTACGCTACATTCTAGATTGGCTTAAATCCGTCTCAGATCAACGTCCTGTCAACTCTTTAGGGCTGTGAAAGGACAGCGGAGCACGATTCTCTCATCACACAGTCTGCTAAGGAGAAATTAGCACTGATAATGTATACACGATAAAGCAGTGATAAGCTATTATAACCTCGGGCCGTGACCGCTGGGCCTGTGTCACGGGTCGGATCTGATACGAGTGTCACGGGTCTGGGTCGGATCTGATACGAGTGTCACGGGTCTGGGTCGGATCTGATACGAGTGTCACGGGTCTGGGTCGGATCTGATACGAGTGTCACGGGTCTGGGTCGGATCTGATACGAGTGTCACGGGTCTGGGTCGGATCTGATACGATTGTCACGGGTCTGGGTCGGATATGATTGTCACGGGTCTGGGTCGGATCTGATACGATTGTCATGGGTCTGGGTCGGATATGATTGTCACGGGTCTCTGGTATTTTAACGGACTCTTCCGGAAGGACGCCCTGATATTATTATTTATGTTGCTGCTCGTTGCTTTTAAAAACAGGAGTGGCGTGTTAGCCAATCAGAAGTCATCAAAGCAGCACTAGGCTACAGTCATAGGGCCTCCGTGGGGAGGGGTGTGGTCAGGAGATATCTAACCAATGGACGATGGAATTAAACGTTTTTTAAAAAAATGATTATTTATTATCTTTATTTAATTAGGCAAGTCAGTTAAGAACAAATTCATATTTTCAACCGGAAGGTTGCAAGATCGAATCCCCGAGCTGACAAGGTAAAAATCTGTCGTTCTACCCCTAAACAAGGCAGTTAACCCGCTGTTCCTAGTCCCAACGCTCTAACCACTAGGCTACCCTGCCGCCCCGAGGCTACAACGACCAAGAGCCAACAAGTAAGGCTGCTTTGTTGTATTTCTGAACGGAGTCGTTTGTTACTGTGTAGGATGAGAAAGCACACGCAGCGTCAATTAGCCTAGTTCGTTTATCCCCGGTTTGACGTAGTCAAGACAGGTACTATGTAATCATGTTGGATGATAAACCAACCTAGCTATAGCAGCTATTAGGTTACTAGAGCACGAGTCAGCTTGGTTGGTTGCGGTCTCTCATCTCTCCCTCCCAGAGCATCACCGTTCTGCCTCGCGCTTCATCATCTCTGGTTCATAAAGGAGCTTACAAAAAATGGACTTTTCTGCTCGGATTTGGATCCGACCAGGTCTATACAGAACGGGTCTAGTTGTCCTCGGGTCTGTCCGGATGGGAAATCATTTTTTTGGACCCATGAAGGCCTCTTCTCCATTACTCATAACGATCTATATATAAACATTAGCCTAAACAGAGCCAACTAGCTAGCTAGAGTCATTACCATCAGTGGTAGGAAACTGTTTGTGTTGTACTGGAACTGCAATAAAAAACTGTAGCGGCCTTGAACTCAAGTTGTGCCAAGTGAGTGAACTCAAACTAATGAGATATCAAGCAGGAAGGGAGACACGAGACAGGAGGCTTTATAGAGAGAGAGAGCCTGGAGTCTCTGCCTGGCCTCTCTGCCTGGCCTCTCTGCCTGCCTACTTGACAGAGACCATATGGTTCAGGATCTCACTAAATCAGTCTAAATCCTTTTGTACACACACACACGGAAATGCAATGGCTATAGAGTCCATTTATCTCCCAGAGTGCCTTAGGAGAGATGGTTTGTTAGGGGGCTTTTTGCCCTGCATACAGAGGAGGAGAAAGAGCAGGGCAAGGTAGGAAGACAAAAAGGAGCCTCTACGTACAGGAGATTGATGTTGTCTCATTAGAATATTTAACTATCAGTCTCCATGGACATTTTTCCATTACTTGTGCTAATTTTGTTAGCATTCTAGCATCAATGGGCTTTGTTTTTGTTTTTTTGGGCACCCCCTTGTGTACTAAATTTCTAATACATTAAATCCCAGGATGAAAGAAGGACGTATGAACATCTGACTACTATCTGACTAACATCTGAACACCCCCCCCCCCCCACCCCCATTACACACTACTACCCCCCCACCACCAAACACCCTCTCTGATATGCCGTGCCATGATCTCATCCACCAGTCCCCCCCCCCCCCCCCCCTGCTAAAGAGAGCATTATTCCACATGCATCCACCAGACAGAATCTTCTGTACGGACAGACACTGTAAACAAGTAATGATTCAGTTAGACATGAGAGGTCTTGAAGAAAACACATTTTCTTAAAGTCTGGATAAATGAATCCGGCAAAGAGTTTCGGTTAGCCGGTAATAGCCGGCTTTTGGCCCCCCCAAAAAAATATTAAGATAGATAAAATTGCCTCCGGCCAATTTTCCCGGGAGAAGAAAAAATCCCATTGTGAAAATGATTTTTAAGCCTATTCATTGATTAAAATACCAGTCCATGTAGAGTTCTCTGCTACAGCTCCTCGTGTGTTTTTTATAAGCCCAATCAAATGTAACAATTCAAAATGGTGTGTTAAAAAAAACAGTTTCAATAGCCACGTTTTAAAAAAAGATTCTTCCAAAGTTACAACACGATGATGTTCGAGAAATACGCAGATATAGATGGTTGTGGGACCTAAAAGACAATTGATCAGAGTAAGTTTTTTGGCGTGTAGTTGATCGATTCTGCACCGGGAGAGTAGATCGGCCCCCTTGACGGAACACTGAGCACACTTATCACGTTCTGGAACTTTCCAGGCATTCTGGAATCCACGGAAGCCCTTTGATGAGGAACACTGTCGTGTTTGACAAGACAGGCAGGGTAATTATGAAGCCTCTCTACTGTATAAAACAGCTTTATCCTAGATTTTAAAAAATCCGTCTAATTAGCTAGATTGCCCAATTGTTACAAGGATGTCAAACATGATACAGAGCCTAATCTCTGAACACAATGTGGCCTCAGTTTGTGGATTTGGAAAAAGAGACACTTAGCCTCCTGCTTGAAAAGCAACAGTCTAGGATTTGCTTTTATCAGCAAAAATGGACGCCGCCCACTTGTTTTGGTACACAGCTAAAACTACCGGCCTTCATTACAACCTCACCCTGCTCCTTCTCCAGCTGTGAACCTTTATGGCAAAACAAGCAGCAGCATCCATGCTTTTGAAAAAGGAAATTCAATTTGACCATAGGAGCCGATGCACGACAGACCTCTAGAACCAACGTGACGTCCACTATTTCCATAGCTGAGAGGTGTGGGGGTGGAACGACTGCAAACCCCATGCTACTAAAATAGAGCTATGCTGTAAAAGCAGGTTTGCCCATTTTTGCTAAATGGCTGTAATAAAACACTAGTCTAGACATGCATTTAATTCAGAGTCTCTCCCCCCCCCCCCCCAAAAAAACCCTTCCTCAACCTCCACTCATTTGGTGTAATCCAATACAAGCACACTTGAATTCAATTGGTCAATTAATCATCAAGCCCATGTAGCTAAAATCCACAGCGCTGGTTCACAGTACATCAAATCAATAAAGCTGGCCGGGGAGGGGGGAGGTTTGGGAAACACAAACCCTCACCGATTCTCACTTTAGCCAAACCCCCCCCAATAAATAAATACATATATTTATTTTTTTAAATCTGTACTATTATTCTAGCGTACAACTACCACTGGTGGTTTTAACCCTCCTCTTCCCTACGTGACTAAAACAAGGGGAGAGAGGTCATAGGTCAGATATTTATAAGCCTAAAGAGAGAGGTGACGGTGGCTCTCTGCCAAAAGACCCTGTGTGGGACTCTGGAGTGGCACGGAGATTAAAACGGAAGGTTCCATGCAGAGAGAGAAAGGAGGGAGAGAATATCAGCAAAAAACTAAATCATTCAATCCTCAGGACTTGTTTAAAACAAAAACGTTCAAAGTGGCTCAGTCGTCATCCCTTCAACAACAACAAAAAACACCAGAGTGAAAGTACACGAATCATCCATCTCACAAGATACTTTTACAAAACTACGACTATCATATCTGTACAGCGTCTGTTCTTGTAGGACAATGTTTGTTCTGTTAAAAGAACAGAGAGTTAACAAGATGAACTTCTAAACCGCGATGGGGGGGGGTGGAAGTGTCACTGAGCGGGGCAACTCCTCACTGCGCTACAACTACAGATGTGTAGAAGTAGATGCTCGTTGAAAATTCAGGTTATAGCCTTCAGAAAGTATTCAGACCCCTTCACTGATTCCATGTTGTGTTATAGACTGAAATCAAAAATAGATTAAATTTTTTTTTTTTCTCCATTTACACACAATACATGGGCATTCTGAAAATTTTCCCACATTGTTACGTTACGGCTTTATTCTAAAATGGATTAAATAGTCCCCCCCCCCTCATCAATCTACACACCATACATAACGACAAAGCAAAAACAGGTTTAGAAAATGTATTACAAATCTCACATTTACATAAGTATTCAGACCATTTATTCAGTACTTTGGCAGCGATTACAGCCTCGAGTCTTCTTGGGTATGACGCTACAAGCTTGGCACACCTGTATTTGGGGAGTTTCTCCCATTCTTCTCTGCAGATCTCCTCAAGCTCCGTCAGGTTGGATGGGGAGCGTTGCTGCACAGCTATTTTCTGGTCTCTCCAGAGATGTTCGATCGGGTTCAAGTCCGGGCTCTGGCTGGGCCACTCTAGGACATTGAGACTTGTCCCGAAGCCACTAATGCGTTGTCTTGGCAGTGTGCTTAGAGTCGTTGTCCTGTTGGAAGTTGAATCTTTGCCCCAGTCTGAGGTCCTGAGCGCTCTGGAGCAGGTTTTCATCAAGGATCTCTGTACTTTGCTCCACCATGGTGCAAGGTTTCCTCCAGACGTGACACTTGGCACTCAGGCCAAAAAGAGTTCAATGTTGGTTTCAGCCCAGAGAATCTTGTTTCTCATGGTCTGAGAGTCCTTTCGGTGCCTTTTGGCAAACTCCAAGTGGGCTGTCATGTGCCTTTTACTGAGGAGCGGTTTCCATCAGGCCACTACCATAAAGGCCTGATTGGTGGAGTGCTGCAGAGATGGGAGAACCTTCCAGAAGGACAACCATCTCCACAGAGGAACTCTGTCATAGAGACCATTGGGTTCTTGGTCACCTCCCTGACCAAGGCCCTTCTCCCCCTATTGCTCAGTATGGCTGGGCAGCCAGCTCTATGAAGAGTCTTGGTGGTTCCAAATGTTTTGGCACCCTTCCCCCAGATCTGTGCTTCGACACAATCCTGTCTCGGAACTCTACGGACAATTCCTTCGACTTCATGGCTTGGTTTTTGCTCTGACATGCACTGTCAACTGTGGGACCTTATATAGGACAGGTGTGTTTTTCCAAATCAATTGAATTTACCACAGGTGGACTCCAATCAAGTTGTAGAAACATCTCAAGGATAATCAATGGAAACAGGATGCACCCGAGCTAAATTTCGAGTCTCATAGCAAAGTTTGAATACTTATGTAAAGAAGGCATCTGTTTATGTTTAAGAGATTTGCAAACATTACAACAACAAAAAATATTAATAAAGTTTTTGCTTTGTCATTATGGGTTATAGTGTGTAGATTGATAATGACTTTTTCCATTTAATCCATTTTAGAATACGTCTGTAACGGAACAAAATGTGGGGAAAGTCAAAGGGTCGGGATACACTGTACATCATAATGACAAAAACAGGTTTAGACATTTCAGCAAATGTATTGAAAACTAAATTTCCATAGGTGTGAATACTTGAGTCAATACATTGGTCGATGCACCTCTGGCAGCTGAAAGGCCTTCTGGGTAAGTCTCTTGAGCTCTCCACAACAGGAGTGCGCAATGTTAACCCATTATGTTCAAAATGATTTGAGCTCTGTCAAATTGGTTGTTGATCATTACTAGACAACCATTTAAGTAGATTTTCAAGTGTTGCCATAGATGTTAAAGTAGATTTAAGTCAAAACTGTAACTCGGCCACTCAGGAATATTCACTGTCTTCTTGGTAAGCAACTCCGGTGTAGATTTGGCCTTGTGTTTTAGTTGATATAATATATTAAATCATGTATTATTTTTCAACAGCTCTGGTGAACATTACTGCAGGCAGCATGCCAATTACACGCTCCCTCAAAACTTGAGACATCTGTGACATTAGTGTCCTTTTGTCCCCAGCACAAGGTGCACCTGTGTAATGATCATGCTGTTTAATCAGCTTCTTGATATGCCACACCTGTCAGGTGGATGGACTTTTCTTGGCAAAGGAGTAATCCTCACAGACACAGAAGCTTTGTCTTCTCCAAACCAGCCCGTTTCTATCTTTTGTAGAACATGGGGGGTGGGTGGGGGGGGGGGTGGAGTAGAGTTGTGATCCTAACAGACTTTTTGGTTAAATACCTACCAGACTAGACTTTGCATGCTTAGTATACCATGGCACAGGGCCCAGTACAGGATGTTAGAAAAGCAGGAAACGGTGACGTACTTCTCCTGACAGATGATTTACTGTTGACAAGCCTTTTAGAAGGGAAGAAAAAGGAGTGACAACATCCATCCTGAGGGAAGCAGCGAGGGAGGGAAGGAAGCAGCGAGGGAGGGAAGGAAGCAGCGAGGGAGGGAAGGAAGCAGCGAGGGAGGGAAGGAAGCAGCGAGGGAGGGAAGGAAGCAGCGAGGGAGGGAAGGAAGCAGCGAGGGAGGGAAGGAAGCAGCGAGGGAGGGAAGGAAGCAGCGAGGGAGGGAAGGAAGCAGCGAGGGAGGGAAGGAAGCAGCGAGGGAGGGAAGGAAGCAGCGAGGGAGGGAAGGAAGCAGCGAGGGAGGGAAGGAAGCAGCGAGGGAGGGAAGGAAGCAGCGAGGGAGGGAAGGAAGTAGCGAGGGAGGGAAGGAAGCAGCGAGGGAGGGAAGGAAGCAGCGAGGGAGGGAAGGAAGCAGCGAGGGAGGGAAGGAAGCAGCGAGGGAGGGAAGGAAGTAGCGAGGGAGGGAGGAAGAGAAGTAGCGAGGGAGGAAGAGAAGTAGCGAGGGAGGAAGAGAAGTAGCGAGGGAGGGAAGTGGTGAGGGAGGGAAGTGGCGAGGGAGCGAAGTGGTGAGGGAGGGAGGGAAGTGGCGAGGGAGGGAAGGAGGATAAGGCAGCCTACTCTGCTGTTTTCAACAGACTTGGCTTCCCTTAGATCAGCTTTCATTCAGAGTGGAAGATGGAGGCTACTGCAAGGTTCGTGTAGTAGTACTCAGTTCATTCTGTATACCGGAGAGGAAAACGGGGTAAAAAA
Organism: Salvelinus namaycush; assembly: GCF_016432855.1. Classification (NCBI taxonomy): domain Eukaryota; kingdom Metazoa; phylum Chordata; class Actinopteri; order Salmoniformes; family Salmonidae; genus Salvelinus; species Salvelinus namaycush. The sequence goes on from NC_052307.1 coordinate 1,671,317, forward strand.
ACTAAACACTGACCTAACACAAGGACAACACACTGAAATGAGCGGTTACACAAACAAGTGCAGGGAAAAATCAGGATAAGAATCAAAAACGGCCTGAGCTGGATGTAATGGAAACATTTTAACAACCAATGGGCAGAAATTTAAACTGGTCTGAGCTGATGCACGGCGGAGAGAAAACGCCAGCCTCTTTCCTTCAGACTTGACTGACCTAATTTTCCTCGCACTACAGCTCAATTCTGGTGTGTACGGCAACGTATGTCTGGCGAATGTGAACGACAAGCACGAAACGAAGGTCTATGCAGTCAGCTTTTAGTTAAAAAAAAATCATTCTCGGGGTCAATTCATTAAGCACCGGCGCCACACAGAACACTAACAGGGAGGGACTACCTGAATATTTTTGTTATGTTTTGCAAAACGTTGTGCTACAGCAGGCCCTAATGAATGCAACCCAGGTGTGCATGGTGCAGAGCACCACAGAAGCAGTAAGATGAGAAGCGTGTGCATGTGACTGTATCCAAGTCTATGTGAGCAGCCAGACTTAACCCTGGCCATATATGGTAGCATGTCTTGTTGTCCAGTCTAGAGGTCGACCGATTAAAAATCGGAAGGGCTGATTAATTAGGGCCGATATCAAGTTTTCCTAACAATCGGAAATCTGTATTTTTTAGGACATCGATTTGGCTGAGACAACTTTATTTAACTAGGCAAGTCAGTTAAGAACACATTCTTATTTACAATGACGGTCTAGGAACAGTGGGTTTACTGCCTCGTTCAGGGGGCAGAACGACAGATTTTTACCTTGTCAGCTCGGGGGATTCAATCTTGCAACCTTACGGTTAACTAGTCCAGCGCTCTAACCACCTGCTTTACAGGGCCGTTGGTGCATATGGCACATTCACTGTGCTCTATTCAATGAGTCAAATATAAACCTCAGCCTATTAGTTCATGTGCATGGAGTGAAAGAACCTGTTACCACGGAAACCCCCCCCCCCCCCCCAGGTGAGATTTAAGAGCGCCTGTCCCAGGTGATATTTAAGAGCGCCTGTCCCAGGTGATATTTAAGAGCGCCTGTCCCAGGTGATATTTAAGAGCGCCTGTCCCAGGTGATATTTTAAGAGCGCCTGTCCCAGGTGATATTTTAAGAGCGCCTGTCCCAGGTGATATTTTAAGAGCGCCTGTCCCAGGTGATATTTTAAGAGCGCCTGTCCCAGGTGATATTTAAGAGCGCCTGTCCCAGGTGAGATTTAAGAGCGCCTGTCCCAGGTGAGATTTAAGAGCGCCTGTCCCAGGTGAGATTTAAGAGCGCCTGTCCCAGGTGAGATTTAAGAGCGCCTGGCCCAGGTGAGATTTAAGAGCGCCTGGCCCAGGTGAGATTTAAGAGCGCCTGGCCCAGGTGATATTTAAGAGCGCCTGTCCCAGGTGATATTTAAGAGCGCCTGTCCCAGGTGATATTTAAGAGCGCCTGTCCCAGGTGTTATTTAAGAGCGCCTGTCCCAGGTGATATTTAAGAGCGCCTGTCCCAGGTGATATTTAAGAGCGCCTGTCCCAGGTGTTATTTAAGAGCGCCTGTCCCAGGTGTTATTTAAGAGCGCCTGTCCCAGGTGTTATTTAAGAGCGCCTGTCCCAGGTGTTATTTAAGAGCGCCTGTCCCAGGTGTTATTTAAGAGCGCCTGTCCCAGGTGTTATTTAAGAGCGCCTGTCCCAGGTGTTATTTAAGAGCGCCTGTCCCAGGTGTTATTTAAGAGCGCCTGTCCCAGGTGTTATTTAAGAGCGCCTGGCCCAGGTGTTATTTAAGAGCGCCTGGCCCAGGTGTTATTTAAGAGCGCCTGGCCCAGGTGTTATTTAAGAGCGCCTGGCCCAGGTGTTATTTAAGAGCGCCTGGCCCAGGTGTTATTTAAGAGCGCCTGGCCCAGGTGATATTTAAGAGCGACTGGCCCAGGTGATATTTAAGAGCGACTGGCCCAGGTGATATTTAAGAGCGACTGGCCCAGGTGTTATTTAAGAGCGACTGGCCCAGGTGATATTTAAGAGCGTCTGGCCCAGGTGTTATTTAAGAGCGTCTGGCCCAGGTGTTATTTAAGAGCGTCTGGCCCAGGTGTTATTTAAGAGCGTCTGGCCCAGGTGTTATTTAAGAGCGTCTGGCCCAGGTGTTATTTAAGAGCGTCTGGCCCAGGTGTTATTTAAGAGCGTCTGGCCCAGGTGATATTTAAGAGCGTCTGGCCCAGGTGATATTTAAGAGCGTCTGGCCCAGGTGTTATTTAAGAGCGCCTGTCCCAGGTGTTATTTAAGAGCGCCTGTCCCAGGTGTTATTTAAGAGCGCCTGTCCCAGGTGTTATTTAAGAGCGCCTGTCCCAGGTGTTATTTAAGAGCGCCTGTCCCAGGTGTTATTTAAGAGCGCCTGGCCCAGGTGTTATTTAAGAGCGGCTGGCCCAGGTGTTATTTAAGAGCGGCTGGCCCAGGTGTTATTTAAGAGCGGCTGGCCCAGGTGTTATTTAAGAGCGGCTGGCCCAGGTGTTATTTAAGAGCGGCTGGCCCAGGTGTTATTTAAGAGCGGCTGGCCCAGGTGTTATTTAAGAGCGCCTGGCCCAGGTGTTATTTAAGAGCGCCTGTCCAAGGTGTTATTTAAGAGCGTCTGGCCCAGGTGTTATTTAAGAGCGTCTGGCCCAGGTGTTATTTTAGAGCGTCTGGCCCAGGTGTTATTTTAGAGCGTCTGGCCCAGGTGTTATTTAAGAGCGCCTGGCCCAGGTGTTATTTAAGAGTGACTGGCCCAGTGCTCCAGTTGTCTTGAGAGATGTGGAGATCTAACACCTTAGGTTATTGAAACGCTCGTGTAGTTTGTTACTGCTGCCGTATAACCAACAACAGCCCTGATGTCCTTTTTTATCTTCCAAAACACCCAAGTCCCATCCCACCACTTGGCCCAATGCCTACCCTAACACAAACTGGATGGATAATGAGATGACTCAAAATGGCACCCTATAGGGGCCAATAGGGCTCTGGTCAAAAGTAGGGCACTATGTAGGGAATTGAGTGGCATTTGGGACGCAAGCAATGAGTTGAGTTTGAAGCAAAATAATTTGGAACAAAGAGGCGATGAGAGACAGCGATGCATCGTACCAGCGGTATTCTTTATAGGGTGCTAGAGTAGGACAAGGAGACACAATCCACCCATTCATTACCATTTTCAGAATGCTAATAATGCTAATGTCTTCTGAAAGTATTCATACCTCAACTCCCCCCCCCCCCCCTCCCAAAAGAAAATGTTGTGTTACAAGCCTGAAGACAATACCACACAAGGTCAAGTGCAATTATTTGTTTGGAAATGTTTACAAAATGTTAAAAGCTGAAATGTCTTGACTCAAGTATTCAACCTCTTTGTTATGGCAAGTCTGAATAGGTTCAGGAGTCTTAACAAGTGCTTAACTAGTCACAATAAGTTGCATGGATTCACTCTGTGTGCAATAGTGTTTAACATGATTTTTTTAAATGACTACAGCATCTCTGTAAAGGTCCCTCAGTCGAGCAGTGAATTTCAAAACACAGATTCAAACCACAAAGACCAGGGAGGGTTTCCCCCTCGACAAAGACCAGGGAGGGTTTCCCCCTCGACAAAGACCAGGGAGGGTTTCCCCCTCGACAAAGACCAGGGAGGGTTTCCCCCTCGACAAAGACCAGGGAGGGTTTCCCCCTCGACAAAGACCAGGGAGGGTTTCCCCCTCGACAAAGACCAGGGAGGGTTTCCCCCTCGACAAAGACCAGGGAGGGTTTCCCCCTCGACAAAGACCAGGGAGGGTTTCCCCCCAATGCCTCGACAAAGACCAGGGAGGTTTACCCCTCGACAAAGACCAGGGTGGTTTCCCCCCAAAGCCTCGACAAAGACCAGGGTGGTTTCCCCCCAAAGCCTCGACAAAGACCAGGGAGGTTTCCCCCCAAAGCCTCGACAAAGACCAGGGAGGTTTCCCCCCAAAGCCTCGAAAAAGACCAGGGAGGTTTCCCCCCAATGCCTCGAAAAAGACCAGGGAGGTTTCCCCCCAATGCCTCGAAAAAGACCAGGGAGGTTTCCCCCCAATGCCTCGAAAAAGACCAGGGAGGTTTCCCCCCAATGCCTCGAAAAAGACCAGGGAGGTTTCCCCCCAATGCCTCGAAAAAGACCAGGGAGGTTTACCCCCCAATGCCTCACAAAGACCAGGGAGGTTTACCCAATGCCTCACAAAGACCAGGGAGGTTTACCCCCCAATGCCTCACAAAGACCAGGGAGGTTTACCCAATGCCTCACAAAGACCAGGGAGGTTTACCCAATGCCTCACAAAGACCAGGGAGGTTTACCCAATGCCTCACAAAGACCAGGGAGGTTTACCCAATGCCTCACAAAGACCAGGGAGGTTTACCCAATGCCTCACAAAGACCAGGGAGGTTTACCCAATGCCTCACAAAGACCAGGGAGGTTTACCCAATGCCTCACAAAGACCAGGGAGGTTTACCCAATGCCTCACAAAGACCAGGGAGGTTTACCCAATGCCTCACAAAGACCAGGGAGGTTTAGCCAATGCCTCACAAAGACCAGGGAGGTTTAGCCAATGCCTCACAAAGACCAGGGAGGTTTACCCAATGCCTCACAAAGACCAGGGAGGTTTACCCAATGCCTCGACAAAGACCAGGGAGGTTTGTTATAGAGCACCGATTGGTAGATGGAAGAAAAAGCAGACACTTAATATCCCTTAGAGCATGTTGAAGTTATTAGGTGACAACTGAGGATGGATCAACATTGTAGTTACTCCACAATACGAACCTAAATGACAGAGTGAAAAGGGAACCTGTAGAGAAAAAATACAAAGTAGCGAAGACATTAACCTTTTGTCTGGAGCAAATCCAAAGTCACAGCGTACTGGTGGTGGCTGCATCATGTTATGGGTATGCTTGTCGCCGGCAAGGACTAGGGAGTTTAGGATAGAAGGAAAAGGAAGAGCTAAGCACAGGCAAAACCGTAGAGGAAAACCTGGTTCAGTCTGCTTTCCACCAGATACTAGGACACAAATCTACCTTTCAGCAGGACAACCTAAAACCCAAGGCCAAATATACACTGTTGCTTACCAAGACGACATTGAATTTTCCTGAGTGGCCTAATTCAGTGGACTTAAAAATCAGCTTGAAAATCTAAATGGCAAGATTTGAAAATGGCTGTCTAGCAATGTTCAACAACCAACTTGACACGGCTTGAAGAATTTAAAAACAGGATTAATTTATGAGGGTTGAATAATTAAAAATATGTTTTACTTTCCATTACTTTGTGTAGATCGTTGACAAAAAAAAAAAAAGTGTCATCAATGTCATTTTAATCCCACTTTGTAACAAAATGTGGGAAAAATCCGTGTGTAAATCCTTCATGAAGATACTGTACATACTAGTGCCCTACATTAGAGCACTACGGGCCCCGGTCAACAGTAGTGCCCTACATTAGAGCACTACGGGCCCCGGTCAACAGTAGTGCCCTACATTAGAGCACTACGGGCCCCGGTCAACAGTAGTGCCCTACATTAGAGCACTACGGGCCCCGGTCAACAGTAGTGCCCTACATTAGAGCACTACGGGCCCCGGTCAACAGTAGTGCCCTACATTAGAGCACTACGGGCCCCGGTCAACAGTAGTGCCCTACATTAGAGCACTACGGGCCCCGGTCAACAGTAGTGCCCTACATTAGAGCGCTACGGGCCCCGGTCAACAGTAGTGCCCTACATTAGAGCGCTACGGGCCCCGGTCAACAGTAGTGCCCTACATTAGAGCGCTACGGGCCCCGGTCAACAGTAGTGCCCTACATTAGAGCACTACGGGCCCCGGTCAACAGTAGTGCCCTACATTAGAGCACTACGGGCCCCGGTCAACAGTAGTGCCCTACATTAGAGCACTACGGGCCCCGGTCAACAGTAGTGCACTACATTAGAACAGAGCGCTACGGGCCCCGGTCAACAGTAGTGCCCTACATTAGAACACTACGGGCCCCGGTCAACAGTAGTGCCCTACATTAGAGCACTACGGGCCCCGGTCAACAGTAGTGCCCTACATTAGAACGCTACGGGCCCCGGTCAACAGTAGTGCCCTACATTAGAACGCTACGGGCCCCGGTCAACAGTAGTGCCCTACATTAGAACGCTACGGGCCCCGGTCAACAGTAGTGCCCTACATTAGAGCACTACGGGCCCCGGTCAACAGTAGTGCCCTACATTAGAACGCTACGGGCCCCGGTCAACAGTAGTGCCCTACATTAGAGCACTACGGGCCCCGGTCAACAGTAGTGCCCTACATTAGAACGCTACGGGCCCCGGTCAACAGTAGTGCCCTACATTAGAGCACTACGGGCCCCGGTCAACAGTAGTGCCCTACATTAGAACAGAGCGCTACGGGCCCCGGTCAACAGTAGTGCCCTACATTAGAGCACTACGGGCCCCGGTCAACAGTAGTGCCCTACATTAGAGCACTACGGGCCCCGGTCAACAGTAGTGCCCTACATTAGAGCACTACGGGCCCCGGTCAACAGTAGTGCCCTACATTAGAACGCTACGGGCCCCAGTCAACAGTAGTGCCCTACATTAGAACGCTACGGGCCCCGGTCAACAGTAGTGCCCTACATTAGAACAGAGCACTACAGGCCCCGGTCAACAGTAGTGCCCTACATTAGAGCACTACGGGCCCCGGTCAACAGTAGTGCCTTATATAGCAGGTATGGTGCTATGTCAATTGGGACACACAACAGACCTCATTACACTAAACACTGCAGGTGAGGTGGAACTAACACAGGTGATCGTGACAACCAGAAATGGATGGTCTTGTTGTTGACTTGGGGGGGGGGGGGGGGGGGACACATTTCCTAGAACTTTCTCTTGAATGTAAACATTGGCTGTTTGACATGCACACACACCAGGAGTTTCCGTTAGTCGGTAATAGGCGGCCCGATAAAATTAAAAGCTGACGTAAAAAGTGCCCCAAAAACATTACCATCACAAAATAACATGTAGCCTAGTCGTTACAGGAATCAAAATAGCAGTCGATTTAAATATTTTTATTTTTTTATAAACAGTCATGCTTATCGGTCTATAGCCTTGTTAATGTTATGTTTTAAAATGTTCATTTGCATAATTTTGTAGATTTATGATACAGATTGAGAGCGGAAAAATACTACTCTAGTAGAGCTGCTGCTTACAGCTCCTCAACGTAACGTGCCCCAAACAGAGGAGTTTCAGGCTATTTCTCCGAACAGTGTCGAGAACGACAGAGTAGGAACTACAGAAGTCAAGAAAAGTGTCCGCCGAGCGATCAGTTGAGGAAGAGAGATAATAGACCAATGGTGACTAGCTCACAGATGACTTCCTGTCGCTAAAGTCTGCTTATCAACTCTGAGGTCACCTTCTCAGAACAGAGCGTAGACGGGGGAAATGATCGAGTTCCTGCTCATCACCAGACACCACTCTGCTGTGTGTGTGCTCCTTCATCAGTAGATCGCAACCAGTGGTATATAATGACTAGTGTTGAAAACAGCACGATTAACAACACACGTTAAATGTCAAGGCAAATCAACAAAGAGACCCTATATTGGCTTGGCAAAGGATAGAGAAAACGTTTAAGGTTAGGTAACTCACACCTACAGACTAGAAAATATTCTCTGTTTGAGGCGTCGAGGGAATCTCATGCTTCTCATTGAACAGCTGCTGCTGACTAATGGCAGGAGGAAACATGAGTAGTGGGGGTTTGGAGAGGGAGGGAGAACAAAGGGGGGGTCTGAGAATTATTCATTGAGTTAGTTCTGGACACAGAGTTTAGTCACATCAGCAACGACCCGCTAACAGACGCCACCAGCCTGCTAGAGGGACGGCAGGGTTAGAGGGGGACACAGAGAGCAGTCACACCAACAACGACCCAATAATAGACACCACCAGGCCGTATGGGGACAACCAGGGAGAGGAGAGAGGGGCCGTATGGGGACAACCAGGGAGAGGAGAGAGGGGCCGTATGGGGACAACCAGGGAGAGGAGAGAGGGGCCGTATGGGGACAACCAGGGAGAGGAGGGCAGCCAGATAGGACCACTGATTGCCAATAACTAGATTAAATCATTATTCAAAATGACAAATGTAACAGACTTAATGATATTTTAGTTTAAAATGACCAAACTAAATAAAATACAAATGTAAATGCCAAATGTAAAACACTGGTGTGTTAATGATGCGCGAGGATTATCTAACTAGTATTTCGCAATGAAAAAAAATAAATGTCAATGGAAACGAGTCGCCTCTCGTTAAACGCCAACCAAGACTTTATTCAAGAGTCCTCTACTGTTGACCAATTACAACCAAGACTTTATTCAAGAGTCCTCTACTGTTGACCAATTACAACCAAGACTTTATTCAAGAGTCCTCTACTGTTGACCAATTACAACCAAGACTTTATTCAAGAGTCCTCTACTGTTGACCAATTACAACCAAGACTTTATTCAAGAGTCCTCTACTGTTGACCAATTACAACCAAGACTTTATTCAAGAGTCCTCTACTGTTGACCAATTACAACCAAGACTTTATTCAAGAGTCCTCTACTGTCGACCAATTACCGACTTAGGGGCGGAGACTTCAGCTTGCCTCGAGAAAACGGTGTGCCCCGAACAGCCCGGAAAAAAAGGTTAAAAACTCACCGAAGCAGACAAATGAACACACACACACCTCAGTGTGCACAGCCAGCTGTTTGTTTTTTAAACGATAAGTGGTAGAACAGGTTAGGTGGTTAGTCAGTGACTTGTTGCTAAGTGAGAGGAGAACACCTGTATGACTCAGGAAGCAGTCTAAAGGCTAGATGTTGACTCAACCAGATTTGGCCTTGTTAGTATCAGGGAGCTGTTGACTAGTCATTTTTGCAGGACTTGTAAACTTTTCTATGTTACAGTCAACTAAAGACAACAGTGGTGGGGCTTTGAGTGTAGGCCCATGTTCAAAAAGGCAATATTGTGGAAAGTTCTAGAAAGAAATACATAATGTAGAACAAACTTGCCTCCCTGATATGTACTGTTAATTTTCTGGGAGAAAGAGCAATACTGCCCTACCAAGCAAAAAAGGCAGTTACTGCCAATTGGGTGACAAATGTGTCATTTTTGCTACATTAAATACATGCTTAATCTTGTGGACAAGTATCCTGCCTCTCTTGTATTGTGTTTTGGAGAAAATGGGGGTCATGTTTGCAGTAACTGCATCAAGTTACTGTGTAACCAAGGTAAATAAAAAAGCTATTTTTCTCAGTTCTACGCTATGAGCAGTGACTGCCTTTTTGCTTGGTAGGGCAGAGTAGCTAAATAGCTTTGGGGTGAAAATGGTTTAAACCCATTTATTGAAGACAAACAGCCAGTGGATGGAAGTGTATGTACTGGATGGGTACCAGGGCATGTCACAGACACCGATGTGGTGCTCCCGAACAAGTTATAACACCTTCTTTGAGGAAAACGCAGTGCCACCGTCGACGCGGCCCGCTTTGAGGAAAACGCAGAAATGTGTCTGTTACTTGAAGCACATTCGGCAGCGATCACAGCCTCCAGTCTTCTTGGGTATGACGCTACAAGCTTGGCACACCTGTATTTGAGGACTTTCTCCCATTATTCTCTGCAGATCCTCTCAAGCTCTGTCAGGTTGGATGGGGAGAATCGCTGCACAGCTATTTTCAGGTCTCTCCAGAGATGTTCGATCAGGTTCAAGTCCAGGCTCTGGCTGGGCCATTCAAGAACATTCAGAGACCTGTCCCAAAGCCACCCCTGCATTGTCTTGGCTGTGTGCTTAGGGTCGTTATCCTGTTGGAAGGTGAACCGTCGCCCCAGCTCGAGGTCCTGAGCAGGTTAAGGATCTCTGTACTTAGCTCCGTTAATCTTTTCCTCAATCCTGACTAGTCTCCCAGTCCCTGCAGCTGAAAACATCTCCACAGCATGATGCTCATGTGTTGCTACCATGCTGTTGTCTTGGGTCTCTCTTTATGTACTGTTGTCTTGGGTCTCTCTTTATGTACTGTTGTCTTGGGTCTCTCTTTATGTACTGTTGTCTTGGTGTCTTTTGTCCTATATATATATATATTTTTTTTTAATGTATTTGTATTTTTCATCCCCTGTCCCCACAGGTTGCCTTTTGGTTATCATTGTAAATACGAATTTGTTCAACTGACTTGCCTAGTTAAATATAAATATTAAAAACAGTGGCGACCCGTCTTTAAATAAATAAAGAAATTCTGCCACCATGCTTCACCGTGGGGATGGTATTAGCCAGGTGATGAGCGGTGCCAGGTTTCCTCCAGACGTGACGCTTGGCATTCAGGCCAAATAATTTAGTATTGGTTTCATCAGACTAGAGAATCTGGTTTCTCATGGTCTGAGCGTCCTTTAGGTGCCTTTTGTCAAACTCCAAGTGGGCTGTCATGTGCCTTTTACTGAGGAGTGGCTTCCATCAGACCAGACTATCATAAAGGCCAGATTGGTGGAGTGCTGCAGAGATGGTTGTCCTTCTGGAAGGTTCTCCCATCTCCACAGAGGAACTCTGGAGCTGTCAGAGTTACTATCAGGTTCTTGGTCACCTCCCTAACCAAGGCCCTTCTCCCCAGATAGCTCAGATTGTCCAGGCGGCACGCTCTAGGAAGAGTCTTGGTGGTTCCAAACTTCTTCCACTTAAGAATGATGGAGGCCACTGTATTCTTGGGGACCTTCAATTCTGCAGAAATGTTTTGGCACCCTTCCCCCAGATCTGTGCCTCGACACAATCCTGTCTTGGAGCTCTACGGACAATTCCTTCGACCTCGTGGCTTGGATTTTTGCTCTGACATGCACTGTCAACTGTGGGACCTTTATATAGACAGGTGTGTGCCTTCCCAAATCATGTCCAATCAATTACATTTACCACAGGTGAACTCTAATCAAGTTTTTAGAAACATCTCAAGGGTGACCAATGGAATAAGGATGCACCTGAGCTCAATTTCCAGTCTCATAGGAAAGAATCTGAATACTGATGTAAATAAAAGGTTTTCATAATTGTTTGCAAATTTGTTTTTGCTTTGTCATTATGGGGTATTGTGTGTAGATTGGTAAGAAAAACATTTAATTGATATAACACTGTAATGTAACAATGTGGAAAAAGTTAAGGGACCTGAATGCAAGGTATTTGGGTGAAGGTCATCCTATTCCTCTACATATACTATTCTATCCTTCAGATATCTACACACACACTACTCGTCCTAATATTTCTAAATGCCATTCTTTGACTTAAGATCCATATGTTTGTGTATTGTTAGATATTACTGCACTATTGGAGCTAGGTTACATAAGCATTTCGCTACACCCGCAATAATTAACATCTGCTAAATATGTGTATGCGACCAATACATTTAGATTGTATGTACTTTATGTGCAATAGTCTAATGTTATATAAAAGAGAGATGACACACCTTCTGCTATGAGTTCTTCCACCGTGACTTGATACCGGCCCACGGCAAACACTTTCCCAAAGTAGTTACTGACGGCTCCAGAGCTCGATCCGGACCCGGAACCTCCTCCCGGTCCGCCGCTCTCCGACTTCGGCATACGGGAAAACTTCTTCATTCTTTGCTGTCGAGACTGACCTACAAATACAGTCCTTTGGTTCAACTACGGTCGACAGTAGCCAACTTTAATGAAGGATTCCTGACCCCCCCCCCCCCCCCCCCCCCCCTTTCTACTTATGCCAAATGTTGTTATCTCGCATACTCTTTGAAATGACTTGACTTGCACTTTAACGTCATGACACAGCAAGGCGAAATTATCAGGCGAGGAAATGTTGCTCCTCTTGACCGACTGGTCAGCGGTTTAGCTAGCTATCTGGCTAACAACTATGCCTCCGAGTTGACAACAAAATGTGCTTGTTAGTTTTGGTCTTTTGACGTTAAAGCGAGATAATGAGACAGTAGATCCACGCTGTTAGCTAGTTACCCGTGTAATATCAGCTAGCTAGCGTGTGGCTATCAGGTACTCGTTGCTGCACCAAAACAGTCTGCAGACAGTAGTAGGCAAAAGCTTCAACAACGAGCACTAGAAGGCATGTTAAAGCACTAAAGAGCATATAGCACGATACCGGTGTTGTGAGCACGGTATGCGACTCCGTCTCGCTAGCTGGCTGGCTATAAAATGTCCAACTGTTCCTTTTGTCAAACGATTCGTCGAAGAAACACTTGCTTTCAGCCCGCTACTTCTCTGGGACACTTCCCGCTAGGCTTGATGGTTGGCTAACTGTCTTCACTTGCTTCTATCAAGATAAGCTAGCTACGACCACATGTAACCCCCACTGTGCAATCCCACCGAAACTCCGCACGAACCGTTCATTAAATATCGCGTGCAATTCCGGTGGTTCGATTTATTTTATCATGTCTTCGGCCTCGTGTCTTGTTGATACCAGCCAGGCGCAGGCTCCGTAAACTTCGACCTCCTTCTTGACTAACCCAGCTCTGTCCGTCCCCTCCTATTGTTATGATTGGTTTGTTATGGTCCAATCAGACAGTTGACAACCTAACCCAGCTCTGTCCGTCCCCTCCTATTGTTATGATTGGTTTGTTATGGTCCAATCAGACAGTTGACAACCTAACCCAGCTCTGTCCGTCCCCTCCTATTGTTATGATTGGTTTGTTATGGTCCAATCAGACAGTTGACAACCTAACCCAGCTCTGTCCGTCCCCTCCTATTGTTATGATTGGTTTGTTATGGTCCAATCAGACAGTTGACAACCTAACGCAGCTCTGTCCGTCCTCTCCTATTGTTATGATTGGTTTGTTATTGTCCAATCAGACAGTTGACAACCTAACCCTGCTCTGTCTGTCCCCTCCTATTGTTATGATTGGTTTGTTATTGTCCAATCAGACAGTTGACAACCTAACCCAGCTCTGTCCGTCCCCTCCTATTGTTATGATTGGTTTGTTATGGTCCAATCAGACAGTTGACAACCTAACCCAGCTCTGTCCGTCCCCTCCTATTGTTATGATTGGTTTGTTATTGTCCAATCAGACAGTTGACAACCTAACCCAGCTCTGTCCGTCCCCTCCTATTGTTATGATTGGTTTGTTATGGCCCAATCAGACAGTTGACAACCTAACCCAGCTCTGTCCGTCTTCTCCTATTGTTATGATTGGTTTGTTATTGTCCAATCAGACAGTTGACAACCTAACCCTGCTCTGTCCGTCCCCTCCTATTGTTATGATTGGTTTGTTATTGTCCAATCAGACAGTTGACAACCTAACCCAGCTCTGTCCGTCCCCTCCTATTGTTATGATTGGTTTGTTATGGTCCAATCAGACAGTTGACAACCTAACCCAGCTATGTCCGTCCCCTCCTATTGTTATGATTGGTTTGTTATTGTCCAATCAGACAGTTGACAGCCTAACCCAGCTCTGTCTGTCCCCTCCTATTGTTATGATTGGTTTGTTATTGTCCAATCAGACAGTTGACAACCTAACCCAGCTCTGTCCGTCCCCTCCTATTGTTATGATTGGTTTGTTATTGTCCAATCAGACAGTTGACAACCTAACCCAGCTCTGTCTGTCCCCTCCTATTGTTATGATTGGTTTGTTATGGTCCAATCAGACAGTTGACAGCCTAACCCAGCTCTGTTCGTCCTCTCCTATTGTTATGATTGGTTTGTTATTGCCCAATCAGACAGTTGACAACCTAACCCAGCTCTGTCCGTCCTCTCCTATTGTTATGATTGGTTTGTTATGGCCCAATCAGACAGTTGACAACCTAACCCAGCTCTGTCCGTCCCCTCCTATTGTTATGATTGGTTTGTTATTGTCCAATCAGACAGTTGACAACCTAACCCTGCTCTGTCCGTCCCCTCCTATTGTTATGATTGGTTTGTTATTGTCCAATCAGACAGTTGACAACCTAACCCAGCTCTGTCCGTCCCCTCCTATTGTTATGATTGGTTTGTTATTGTCCAATCAGACAGTTGACAGCCTAACCCTGCTCTGTCCGTCCCCTCCTATTGTTATGATTGGTTTGTTATTGTCCAATCAGACAGTTGACAACCTAACCCAGCTCTGTCCGTCTTCTCCTATTGTTATGATTGGTTTGTTATTGCCCAATCAGACAGTTGACAACCTAACCCAGCTCTGTCCGTCCCCTCCTATTGTTATGATTGGTTTGTTATGGCCCAATCAGACAGTTGACAACCTAACCCAGCTCTGTCTGTCCCCTCCTATTGTTATGATTGGTTTGTTATTGCCCAATCAGACAGTTTTAAACCTAACCCAGCTCTGTCTGTCCCCTCCTATTGTTATGATTGGTTTGTTATTGTCCAATCAGACAGTTGACAACCTAACCCAGCTCTGTCCGTCCCCTCCTATTGTTATGATTGGTGGAACGCAGAGGTAGACAGTGCGCTTCTCTGACGGGAGAGCGTCAATGACAGTCTGTACAACGGTTGTCGCTAGTTACCACAGCCACAAAGTCAGCGTGGGCTATATTTAAAAAATTCATGAAAATAATCATGTGCCTTTTGATCTAAATGTAAGGTTAGGATAATGTATAAGGTTATCAGTGTGGTCAATGTTAGGGTTAAGGTTAGGTTCAAAATCAGCTTTTAAGATGATACATGGAAGAAATGGGCGGGGTTTAGCCATAACTATGACTTTGTGTATGTGGTAACTAGTGAGGACCTTTGGACCATTTGACCTTTCCAATGTTAGGTTGCGGGAGAACCACACAAAACTGATTCAAAAGAAGTGAGAATGATTTATATGTCTTTGTTAATATTTCTTATCAAGTAGATAGAGTGATTCTCATCGAGAAAATGTATTTATTTTCAGTGTGTACTGGTAGGCTATTCAGTAGAATATGCATGTCAAACATACCTTTTTCATCTTATTTTAACATTTTGTTTTGTTTTGTCTTAGAGTGATTCCTTTAATATAAGGGGCAATTTCATGGACACTGATTTTAAGCTGGGACTAACTAAAATTGCATTTCTCAGACATGATTTAAAATAGTCTCCAACTTGCCCTCGTCTAGATTTTAAAAGTTTGATTTCCAGAAAGACGATTAGAGTTCATCTAGATCTTGCATAAGTTAAATCTGGTCAGAGGCAGGTTTAACTTCAGATGAATGGACGTCGGCACCCAGGTTGGCCTTGGCTATGTCTGGGTGAAATGCCCACCCAGACCCTCCCCTATAGGTGGGCCATGGCTATGTCTGGGTGAAATGCCCACCCAGACCCTCCCCTATAGGTGGGCCATGGCTATGTCTGGGTGAAATGCCCACCCAGACCCTCCCCTATAGGTTGGCCTTGGCTATGTCTGGGTGAAATGCCCACCCAGACCCTCCCCTATAGGTTGGCCTTGGCTATGTCTGGGTGAAATGCCCACCCAGACCCTCCCCTATAGGTTGGCCTTGGCTATGTCTGGGTGAAATGCCCACCCAGACCCTCCCCTATAGGTGGGCCTTGGCTATGTCTGGGTGAAATGCCCACCCAGACCCTCCCCTATAGGTTGGCCTTGGCTATGTCTGGGTGAAATGCCCACCCAGACCCTCCCCTATAGGTGGGCCTTGGCTATGTCTGGGTGAAATGCCCACCCAGACCCTCCCCTATAGGTGGGCCTTGGCTATGTCTGGGTGAAATGCCCACCCAGACCCTCCCCTATAGGTTCAGGTTTTGCCTGGGGGGGGGGGGGGGGGGGTACTGTCACGGCCTGACCGTAGAGAGCTGTTTATGTCTCTATTTTGGTTTGGTCAGGGTGTGATTTGGGTGGGCATTCTATGTTCCTTTTTCTATGTTTTATATTTCTTTGTATTGGCCGGGTGTGGTTCTCAATCAGGGGCAGCTGTCTATCGTTGTCTCTGATTGAGAACCATACTTAGGTAGCTTTTTCCCACGTGGTTTTTGCGGGTAGTTGTTTTCTGTTTTTGTGTCTTCACCAGACAGAACTGTTTTCGTGTTGTTACATTTTGTTATTTTGTCTCGGTGTTCAGTTTTTTTTAATAAATAATCATGAACACTTCCCACGCTACGCTTTGTTCCACACCTTCTTCATACGACGACCGTGACACCGGGACTATTTCAATGATGATCAAATAACACCAAGGCCAGACAGGAGCCAACCCACTGAATGATTTCTGATTAAATCAATTTCTGTGACCGTTTCCGTATGTACAAAGAAAATGCAGCGGAGCCAAGGGTTTCATCTGACTCTCTTCGGGGAAAGGTCCCATCCCTCCCAGTACTGATCCCCTTGAGGTTTTAAGCATCTGGAACGTTCCATTGTCATTTGTGTGGTGTTCGTGAACCAACTGTATGAAGAATAGTCCACAATGCTATATTTTATTTTTTATTTTGAACCTTTATTTAACTAGGCAAGTCAGTTAAGAACAAATTCTTATATACAATGACGGCCAACCCTGGCGACACTGGGCAGCTGCCCTATGGGACTCCCAATCATGGCCGGATGTGATGCAGCCTGGTTTCAAACCAGGGACTGTAGTGACACCTGCTTGCACTGAGATGCAGTGCCTTAGACCGCTGCACCAGTCGGGAGCCCCAGATTATATTGAACTGAAAGACAATTACATCAAGTTTCTTGCCGCTGCTGCCCCCCAAAAACTACAAGGTGAAGACTTCTATGATAATGGCAACTTCTCTGGAGTCATTGGCTGTGTGTGTAACAGTATAACTTTAAACCGTCCCCTCGCCCCGACCTCGGGCGCGAACCAGGGACTCTCTGCACACATCAACAACAGTCACCCACGAAGCGTCGTTACCCATCGCTCCACAAAAGCCACGGCTCTTGCAGAGCAAGGGGAAACCCTACTTCAGGTCTCAGAGCAAGTGACGTAACCGATTGAAATGCTATTAGCGCGTACCCGCTAACTAGCTAGCCATTTCACATCCGTTACATGTAGACAGTGGTGGGCCGTCAGGGCCTGCAAGGCCTTCTCTGCTGGCTTAAACATCATCAGAATATAATTTTTTTTTAAATATATTTTCCCACAAATATGTATTAAATTATTCCCCAGAGTAAGAGTTATACTCTTCATTTCATAGCTTTCCTCTTGGTTGCACTGCTTCCAGCCCCAGGTTGAGATTTTGAGGGCTGGTCTTTATGTTAGATCTTTTATCCAATCATATTCAGCCATCATGTGTTGCCAGGGGTCTAAAATCTGCCCTCAGGCCTTCAGAATCAACAGTGCGGGCGCTTGTAGCTTATAGTGAATGGAAATGAAAATTTAGTGTCAACCAATCAGCTTTAGAGTTGGCTATTGTACGCCTTCTGGCTGGCTCCAGTGTTACACAGGAGCCAGCTAGCAGGCGTAGTGCGTGCACGTCTTTTGATTGGATTACCAATATTGAGAGGCAGGTCCTATGGAGATCTAGGAAACTGAATTTGATAAACAAATTAATTGGCGTACTACTAAGCTGTTTTTTCAACCCACAATGGCGGAAGGAGGAGAAGATATCGATTTGGTCGAGGATATAATTATAACGCCATTCTCAAGACGAACTTTTCAAGAAAAGTTAGACATTGTAAGGAGAGGTCGCCCGACGCCACAAAGCCTGTCACAGGCGGGAAAGTGCTTCGTTCGCTCGCCACTTTCAAAGTTTCAACTACGAGCGCTGTCAATGGCTCACAGGCTCCTTGGCTCCGAGAAGCACTGCAAACTGTACTGCTGGGAATGCCTATTATTTGCAAGTGATCGATTTGGTGTTTGGAGCCACACTGGCTTTGCAAACTTGAGTTGTCTAACCAAGGCAGCAACGAGACACCAAAGTACGGCTGGGCACTAACAAGCAATGGTGCTTTTGAAAACTTTTGGGGACACCGGAGTGGATCGACAGCTCAAAGAACAAACGCGCAGGGCAACGGAGCTGCACAATGAAAAGGTGAAGGGAAATATTGAAAAGACTCATTGATTGTGTCATGTTTTTGGGTAAACACTGTTTACCCAAAAATGTCAATTTGTCAATTTCAAGGTGACGCAACGCCTGGTTATACTGCGTTTCTGTCTAAATGTATAGTTTCTAGAGCCATGGCATCATAATGAGGTGGATTAATTCGGGTGGGACTGTGTAGTACCTCACTGAAGGCCCAGGCCCCAGGCCCACGGCACGCCACTGCATGTAGATGAATGTCATATTCCCATTGTGTCCCTCGACAGCAGATGCTAAGGAGTATAAGAAACTTAACTTGTTTTAAATACGTGTACAACGTGTGTGTGTGTGTACTGACAATTTTCAGTTCTCCAACGTTATTTTGCACATTGTTGCATGTTGGAAACTCCTCTTCGTATGCTCAGCTTGAAGGAGGACAACATAGTGGAATCATACTTGGTGACAGTGGGTACATGCACAGACCAACTTCTTGTTCAACCCCCGATCTTTATGCAATAGTAGCTGAGCAACAACGGTACAACCAAGATCATATCTGCACCAGAGGTGTAGGGGAGTCATTTCCAGTGTCTCAGAAACACATTGCGCGTTCAACCAAGAAGATACTACATTGTCATAATTGCAACAACAGTGCTTCACAATGACCTCAAACAACATGGCTGCCCAGTACTTCACAATGACCTCAAACAACATGGCTGCCCAGTCCTTCACAATGACCTCAAACAACATGGCTACCCAGTGCTTCACAATGACCTCAAACAACATGGCTACCCAGTGCTTCACAATGACCTCAAACAACATGGCTGCCCAGTGCTTCACAATGACCTCAAACAACATGGCTGCCCAGGGCTTCACAATGACCTCAAACAACATGGCTTCCCAGGGCTTCACAATGACCTCAAACAACATGGCTGCCCAGTGCTTCACATTGACCTCAAACAGCATGGCTGCCCAGTGCTTCACATTGACCTCAAACAACATGGCTTCCCAGTGCTTCACAATGACCTCAAACAACATGGCTGCCCAGTGCTTTACAATGACCTCAAACAACATGGCTTCCCAGGGCTTCACAATGACCTCAAACAACATGGCTACCCAAGGCTTCACAATGACCTCAAACAACACGGCTGCCCAATGCTTCACAATGAAGATGAGGACGACCCCCATGTTCCCATGATTGAGGCAGACATTAACAGACATGGACTAGCCTGCAGAGATGCTTTAGCTATGCAGAACAAACTCACAAGCTAAAGATATCTCAAGTGATTGAAGCAAACAATAGCCATGGATTGGTAACAACAAAAAAGTGTTTAATTCACAAATGGAAATATCGGGACCTCAAACTACTGCTGGTTAGAGAAGAACATTGGTACTGCTTCTTCATGTTTGTGTCCTCCTCCATAGTCAACTCAACGTGACGGACATTGGTACTGCTGCTTCTTCATGTTTCTGTCCTCCTCCATAGTCAACTCAACGTAACGGACATTGGTACTGCTTCTTCATGTTTGTGTCCTCCTCCATAGTCAACTCAACGTGACGGACATTGGTACTGCTTCTTCATGTTTGTGTCCTCCTCCATAGTCAACTCAACGTGAAGGACATTGGTACTGCTGCTTCTTCATGTTTGTGTCCTCCTCCATAGTCAACTCAACGTAACGGACATTGGTACTGCTGCTTCTTCATGTTTGTGTCCTCCTCCATAGTCAACTCAACGTGAAGAACATTGGTACTGCTGCTTCTTCATGTTTGTGTCCTCCTCCATAGTCAACTCAACGTGACGGACATTGGTACTGCTGCTTCTTCATGTTTGTGTCCTCCTCCATAGTCAACTCAACGTGACGGACATTGGTACTGCTGCTTCTTCATGTTTGTGTCCTCCTCCATAGTCAACTCAACGTGAAGAACATTGGTACTGCTGCTTCTTCATGTTTGTGTCCTCCTCCATAGTCAACTCAACGTGACGGACATTGGTACTGCTGCTTCTTCATGTTTGTGTCCTCCTCCATAGTCAACTCAACGTGACGGACATTGGTACTGCTGCTTCTTCATGTTTGTGTCCTCCTCCATAGTCAACTCAACGTAACGGACATTGGTACTGCTGCTTCTTCATGTTTCTGTCCTCCTCCATAGTCAACTCAACGTAACGGACATTGGTACTGCTGCTTCATGTTTGTGTCCTCCTCCATAGTCAACTCAACGTGACGGACATTGGTACTGCTGCTTCATGTTTGTGTCCTCCTCCATAGTCAACTCAACGTGACGGACATTGGTACTGCTGCTTCATGTTTGTGTCCTCCTCCATAGTCAACTCAACGTGACGGACATTGGTACTGCTTCTTCATGTTTGTGTCCTCCTCCATAGTCAACTCAACGTGAAGTACATTGGTACTGCTTCTTCATGTTTCTGTCCTCCTCCATAGTCAACTCAACGTGACGGACATTGGTACTGCTGCTTCTTCATGTTTGTGTCCTCCTCCATAGTCAACTCAACGTGACGGACATTGGTACTGCTTCTTCATGTTTCTGTCCTCCTCCATAGTCAACTCAACGTAACGGACATTGGTACTGCTGCTTCTTCATGTTTGTGTCCTCCTCCATAGTCAACTCAACGTGACGGACATTGGTACTGCTTCTTCTTCATGTTTGTGTCCTCCTCCATAGTCAACTCAACGTAACGGACATTGGTACTGCTTCTTCATGTTTGTGTCCTCCTCCATAGTCAACTCAACGTGACGGACATTGGTACTGCTTCTTCATGTTTGTGTCCTCCTCCATAGTCAACTCAACGTGACGGACATTGGTACTGCTTCTTCATGTTTGTGTCCTCCTCCATAGTCAACTCAACGTGACGGACATTGGTACTGCTTCTTCATGTTTGTGTCCTCCTCCATAGTCAACTCAACGTAACGGACATTGGTACTGCTGCTTCATGTTTCTGTCCTCCTCCATAGTCAACTCAACGTGACGGACATTGGTACTGCTTCTTCATGTTTGTGTCCTCCTCCATAGTCAACTCAACGTGACGGACATTGGTACTGCTGCTTCTTCATGTTTGTGTCCTCCTCCATAGTCAACTCAACGTGACGGACATTGGTACTGCTGCTTCTTCATGTTTGTGTCCTCCTCCATAGTCAACTCAACGTGAAGGACATTGGTACTGCTGCTTCTTCATGTTTCTGTCCTCCTCCATAGTCAACTCAACGTGACGGACATTGGTACTGCTGCTTCTTCATGTTTCTGTCCTCCTCCATAGTCAACTCAACGTGACGGACATTGGTACTGCTTCTTCATGTTTGTGTCCTCCTCCATAGTCAACTCAACGTGAAGGACATTGGTACTGCTTCTTCATGTTTGTGTCCTCCTCCATAGTCAACTCAACGTGACGGACATTGGTACTGCTTCTTCATGTTTGTGTCCTCCTCCATAGTCAACTCAACGTGACGGACATTGGTACTGCTGCTTCATGTTTGTGTCCTCCTCCATAGTCAACTCAACGTGAAGGACATTGGTACTGCTTCTTCATGTTTGTGTCCTCCTCCATAGTCAACTCAACGTGACGGACATTGGTACTGCTGCTTCATGTTTGTGTCCTCCTCCATAGTCAACTCAACGTGACGGACATTGGTACTGCTGCTTCTTCATGTTTCTGTCCTCCTCCATAGTCAACTCAACGTGACGGACATTGGTACTGCTGCTTCTTCATGTTTCTGTCCTCCTCCATAGTCAACTCAACGTGACGGACATTGGTACTGCTTCTTCTTCATGTTTGTGTCCTCCTCCATAGTCAACTCAACGTAACGGACATTGGTACTGCTGCTTCTTCATGTTTCTGTCCTCCTCCATAGTCAACTCAACGTGACGGACATTGGTACTGCTGCTTCTTCATGTTTGTGTCCTCCTCCATAGTCAACTCAACGTGACGGACATTGGTACTGCTGCTTCTTCATGTTTGTGTCCTCCTCCATAGTCAACTCAACGTGAAGAACATTGGTACTGCTTCTTCATGTTTGTGTCCTCCTCCATAGTCAACTCAACGTGACGGACATTGGTACTGCTGCTTCATGTTTGTGTCCTCCTCCATAGTCAACTCAACGTGACGGACATTGGTACTGCTGCTTCTTCATGTTTGTGTCCTCCTCCATAGTCAACTCAACGTAACGGACATTGGTACTGCTGCTTCTTCATGTTTGTGTCCTCCTCCATAGTCAACTCAACGTGACGGACATTGGTACTGCTTCTTCATGTTTGTGTCCTCCTCCATAGTCAACTCAACGTAACGGACATTGGTACTGCTTCTTCATGTTTCTGTCCTCCTCCATAGTCAACTCAACGTGACGGACATTGGTACTGCTGCTTCATGTTTGTGTCCTCCTCCATAGTCAACTCAACGTAACGGACATTGGTACTGCTTCTTCATGTTTGTGTCCTCCTCCATAGTCAACTCAACGTGACGGACATTGGTACTGCTGCTTCTTCATGTTTGTGTCCTCCTCCATAGTCAACTCAACGTAACGGACATTGGTACTGCTTCTTCATGTTTGTGTCCTCCTCCATAGTCAACTCAACGTGACGGACATTGGTACTGCTTCTTCATGTTTGTGTCCTCCTCCATAGTCAACTCAACGTGACGGACATTGGTACTGCTTCTTCATGTTTGTGTCCTCCTCCATAGTCAACTCAACGTGACGGACATTGGTACTGCTTCTTCATGTTTGTGTCCTCCTCCATAGTCAACTCAACGTGACGGACATTGGTACTGCTGCTTCTTCATGTTTGTGTCCTCCTCCATAGTCAACTCAACGTGAAGGACATTGGTACTGCTGCTTCTTCATGTTTGTGTCCTCCTCCATAGTCAACTCAACGTGACGGACATTGGTACTGCTTCTTCATGTTTGTGTCCTCCTCCATAGTCAACTCAACGTGACGGACATTGGTACTGCTGCTTCTTCATGTTTGTGTCCTCCTCCATAGTCAACTCAACGTGACGGACATTGGTACTGCTGCTATGTTTGCTGTCTCCTCCATAGTCAACTCAAGTGACGAATGGCTTCTTCATGTTTGTGTCCTCCTCCATAGTCAACTCAACGTGACGGACATTGGTACTGCTTCTTCATGTTTCTGTCCTCCTCCATAGTCAACTCAACGTAACGGACATTGGTACTGCTGCTTCTTCATGTTTGTGTCCTCCTCCATAGTCAACTCAACGTAACGGACATTGGTACTGCTGCTTCTTCATGTTTGTGTCCTCCTCCATAGTCAACTCAACGTGACGGACATTGGTGCTGCTTCTTCATGTTTGTCCTCTCCATAGTCAACTCAACGTGACGGACATTGGTACTGCTTCTTCATGTTTGTGTCCTCCTCCATAGTCAACTCAACGTGACGGACATTGGTACTGCTTCTTCATGTTTGTGTCCTCCTCCATAGTCAACTCAACGTGACGGACATTGGTACTGCTTCTTCATGTTTGTGTCCTCCTCCATAGTCAACTCACGTGACGGACATTGGTACTGCTGCTCTTCATGTTTGTGTCCTCCTCCATAGTCACTCAACGTGACGGACATTGGTACTGCTGCTTCTTCATGTTTGTGTCCTTGTGGGGTCCTCCTCCATAGTCAACTCAACGTAAGAACATTGTACTGCTTCTTCATGTTTGTGTCCTCCTCCATAGTCAACTCAACGTGACGGACATTGGTACTGCTGCTTCTTCATGTTTGTGTCCTCCTCATAGTCAACTCAACGTGACGACATTGGTACTGCTGCTTCTTCATGTTTGTGTCCTCCTCCATAGTCCCTCAACGTGACGGACATTGGTACTGCTCTTCTTCATGTTTGTGTCCTCTCCATAGTCAACTCACGTGACGGACATTGGTATGCTGCTTCTTCATGTTTGTGTCCCTCCTCATAGTCAACTCAACGTGAACGGATATGGTACTGCTGCTTCTTCATGTTTGTGTCCTCTCCATAGTCAACTCAACGTGACGGACATTGGTACTGCTGCTTCTTCATGTTTGTGTCCTCCTCCATAGTCAACTCAACGTGAAGACATTGGTACTGCTGCTTCTTCATGTTTGTGTCCTCCTCCAGTCAACTCAACGTGACGGACATTGGTACTGCTTCTTCATGTTTGTGTCCTCCTCCATAGTCAACTCAACGTGAAGAATTGGTACTGCTTCTTCATGTTTGTCCTCCTCCATAGTCACTCAACGTGACGGACATTGGTACTGCTGTCTCATGTTTGTGTCCTCCTCCATAGTCAACTCACGTAACGGACATTGGTACTGCTTGCTTTCATGTTTGTGTCCTCCTCCATAGTCAACTCAACGTGACGGACAATTGGTACTGCTGCTTCTTCATGTTTGTGTCCTCCTCCATAGTCAACTCAACGTGACGGACATTGGTACTGCTGCTTCTTCATGTTTGTGTCCTCCTCCATAGTCAACTCAACGTGAAGAACTTGGTACTGCTTCTTCATGTTTGTGTCCTCCTCCATAGTCAACTCAACGTGACGGACATTGGTACTGCTGCTTCTTCATGTTTGTGTCCTCCTCCTAGTCAACTCAACGTACGACATTGGTACTGCTTCTTCTTCATGTTTGTGTCCTCCTCCATAGTCAACTCAACGTGACGGACATTGGTACTGCTGCTTCTTCATGTTTGTGTCCTCCTCCATAGTCAACTCAACGTAACGGACATTGGTACTGCTGCTTCTTCATGTTTGTGTCCTCCTCCATAGTCAACTCAACGTGAAGGAATTGGTACTGCTGCTTCTTCATGTTTTGTCCTCCTCCATAGTCAACTCAACGTAACGGACATTGGTACTGCTGCTTCTTCATGTTTGTGTCCTCCTCCATAGTCAACTCAACGTGACGACATTGGTACTGCTTCTTCATGTTGTTGTCCTCCCCATAGTCAACTCACGTACGGACATTGGTACTGCTTTCTCATGTTTGTGTCCTCCTCCATAGTCAACTCAACGTGAAGACATTGGTACTGCTGCTCTTCATGTTTTGTCCTCCTCCATAGTCAACTCAACGTAACGGACATTGGTACTGCTGCTTCTTCATGTTTGTGTCCTCCTCCATAGTCAACTCAACGTAACGACATTGGTACTGCTTCTTCATGTTTGTGTCCTCCTCCATAGTCAACTCAACGTGAAGGATATGGTACGCTGCTTCTTCATGTTTGTGTCCTCCTCCATAGTCAACTCAAGTAACGGACTTGGTACTGCTTCTTCATGTTTCTGTCCTCCTCCATAGTCAACTCAACGTAACGGACATTGGTACTGCTTCTTCATGTTTGTGTCTCCTCCATAGTCAACTCAACGTGAAGGATTGGTACTGCTGCTTCTTCATGTTTGTGTCCTCCTCCATAGTCAACTCAACGTGACGGACATTGGTACTGCTTCTTCATGTTTGTGTCCTCCTCCATAGTCAACTCAACGTGACGGACATTGGTACTGCTTCTTCATGTTTGTGTCCTCCTCCATAGTCAACTCACGTGACGGACATTGGTACTGCTGCTTCTTCATGTTTGTGTCCTCCTCCATAGTCAACTCAACGTACGACAGGACTTGGTATGCTTCTTCATGTTTGTGTCCTCCTCCATAGTCAACTCAACGTGACGGACATTGGTGCTGCTTCTTCATGTTTGTGTCCTCCTCCATAGTCAACTCAACGTGACGGACATTGGTACTGCTTCTTCATTTTGTGTCCTCCTCCATAGTCAACTCAACGTGACGGACATTGGTACTGCTGCTTCTTCATGTTGTGTCCTCCTCCATAGTCAACTCAACGTAACGGACATTGGTACGCTGCTTCTCTTCATGTTTGTGTCCTCCTCCATAGTCAACTCAACGTGACGGACATTGGTACTGCTTCTTCATGTTTGTGTCCTCCTCCATAGTCAACTCAACGTAACGGACATTGGTACTGCTGCTTCTTCATGTTTGTGTCCTCCTCCATAGTCACATCAACGTGAGGATTTGGTACTGCTGCTTCTTCATGTTTGTGTCCTCCTCCATAGTCAACTCAACGTAACGGACATTGGTACTGCTGCTTCTTCATGTTTGTGTCCTCCTCCATAGTCAACTCAACGTGAGAACTTGGTACTGCTGCTTCATGTTTGTGTCCTCCTCCATAGTCAACTCAACGTGACGGACATTGGTGCTGCTTCTTCATGTTTGTGTCCTCCTCCATAGTCAACTCAACGTGAACGGAATTGGTACTGCTGCTTCTTCATGTTTGTGTCCTCCTCCATAGTCAACTCAACGTAACGGACATTGGTACTGCTTCTTCATGTTTTGTCCTCCTCCATAGTCAACTCAACGTACGGACATTGGTACTGCTTCTTCATGTTTGTGTCCCCTCCATAGTCAACTCAACGTGAAGGAATTGGTACTGCGCTTCTTCATGTTTGTGTCCTCCTCCATAGTCAACTCAACGTGACGGACATTGTACTGCTGCTTCTTCATGTTTGTGTCCTCCTCCATAGTCAACTCAACGTGACGGACATTGTACTGCTCTTCATGTTTGTGTCCTCCTCCATAGTCAACTCAACGTGAGACATTGGTACTGCTGCTTCTTCATGTTTTGTCCTCCTCCATAGTCAACTCAACGTGACGGACATTGGTACTGCTTCTTATGTTTTGTCCTCCTCCATAGTCAACTCAACGTGACGGACATTGGTAGCTGCTTCTTCATGTTTGTGTCCTCTCCATAGTCAACTCAACGTGACGGACATTGGTACTGCTTCTTCATGTTTGTGTCCTCCTCCATAGTCAACTCAACGTGAGGAATTGTACTGCTGCTTCTTCATGTTTGTGTCCTCCTCCATAGTCAACTCAACTGACGACATTGGTACTGCTTCTTCATGTTTTGTCCTCCTCCATAGTCAACTCAACGTGACGGACATTGTACTGCTGCTTCTTCATGTTTGTGTCCTCCTCCATAGTCAACTCACGTGACGGACATTGGTACTGCTTCTTCTTCATGTTTGTGTCCTCCTCCATAGTCAACTCAACGTGACGACATTGGTACTGCTTTCTTCATGTTTTTGTCCTCCTCCATAGTCAACTCAACGTGAAGGACATTGGTACTGCTGCTTCTTCATGTTTGTGTCCTCCTCCATAGTCAACTCAACGTAACGGACATTGGTACTGCTTCTTCATGTTTGTGTCCTCCTCCATAGTCAACTCAACGTAACGGACATTGGTACTGCTGCTTCTTCATGTTTGTGTCCTCCTCCATAGTCAACTCAACGTGACGGACATTGGTACTGTGCTTCTTCATGTTTGTGTCCTCCTCCATAGTCAACTCAACGTAACGGACATTGGTACTGCTTCTTCATGTTTGTGTCCTCCTCCATAGTCAACTCAACGTGACGGACATTGGTACTGCTTCTTCATGTTTTGTCCTCCTCCATAGTCAACTCAACGTGACGGACATTGGTACTGCTTCTTCATGTTTGTGTCCTCCTCCATAGTCAACTCACGTGACGGACATTGGTACTGCTTCTTCATGTTTGTGTCCTCCTCCATAGTCAACTCAACGTGACGGACATTGTACTGCTGCTTCATGTTTGTGTCCTCCTCCATAGTCAACTCAACGTGACGGACATTGGTACTGCTTCTTCATGTTTGTGTCCTCCTCCATAGTCAACTCAACGTGACGGACATTGGTACTGCTCTTCTTCATGTTTGTGTCCTCCTCCATAGTCAACTCAACGTAACGGACATTGGTACTGCTGCTTCTTCTTCATGTTTGTGTCCTCCTCCATAGTCAACTCAACGTGACGGACATTGGTACTGCTGCTTCTTCATGTTTTGTCCTCCTCCATAGTCAACTCAACGTGACGGACATTGGTACTTGCTTCTTCATGTTTGTGTCCTCCTCCATAGTCAACTCAACGTGAAGGACATTGTGTACTGCTGCTTCTTCATGTTTTGTCCTCCTCCAGTCAACCAACGTGACGGACATTGGTACTGCTGCTTCTTCATGTTTGTGTCCTCCTCCATAGTCAACTCAACGTGACGGACATTGGTACTGCTGCTTCTTCATGTTTGTCCTCCTCCATAGTCAACTCAACGTGACGGACATTGGTACTGCTGCTCTTCATGTTTTGTCCTCCTCCATAGTCAACATACAGTGACGGACATTGGTACTGCTTCTTCATGTTTGTGTCCTCCTCCATAGTCAACTCAACGTGAAGGACATTGGTACTGCTGCTTCTTCATGTTTCTGTCCTCCTCCATAGTCAACTCAACGTGACGGACATTGGTACTGCTTCTTCTCATGTTTGTGTCTCCTCCATAGTCAACTCAACGTGAACGGACATTGGTACTGCTGCTTCATGTTTGTGTCCTCCTCCATAGTCAACTCAACGTGAACGGACATTGGTACTGCTGCTTCTTTTGTGTCCTCCTCATAGTCAACTCAACGTAACGGACATTGGTACTGCTTCTTCATGTTTGTGTCCTCCTCCATAGTCAACTCAACGTAACGGACATTGTACTGCTGCTTCTTCATGTTTGTGTCCTCCTCCATATTCACTCAACGTGACGGACATTGGTACTGCTTCTTCATGTTTGTGTCCTCCTCCATAACGATCATCAACTCAACGTAACGGAAATTGGTACTGGCTTCTTCTTGTTTGTGTCCTCCTCCATAGTCAACTCAACGTGACGGACATTGGTACTGCTTCTTCATGTTGTGTCCTCCTCCATAGTCAACTCAACGTGACGACATTGGACTGCTTCTTCATGTTTGTGTCCTCCTCCATAGTCAACTCAACGTGAACGACATTGGTACTGCTTCTTCATGTTTGTGTCCTCCTCCATAGTCAACTCAACGTGACGGACATTGGTACTGCTGCTTCATGTTTGTCCTCCTCCATAGTCAACTCAACGTGACGGACATTGTACTGCTGCTTCATGTTTTGTCCTCCTCCATAGTCAACTCAACGTACGGACATTGGTATGCTTCTTCATGTTTTGTCCTCCTCCATAGTCAACTCAACGTGACGGACATTGGTATGCTTCTTCATGTTTTGTCCTCCTCCATAGTCAACTCAACGTAACGGACATTGGTACTGCTTCTTCATGTTTTGTCCTCCTCCATAGTCAACTCAACGTGACGGACATTGGTACTGCTTCTTCATGTTGTGTCCTCCTCCATAGTCAACTCAACGTGAGGACATTGGTACTGCTTCTCATGTTTCTGTCCCTCCTCATAGTCAACTCAACGTGACGGACATTGGTACTGCTTCTTCATGTTTTGTCCTCCTCCATAGTCAACTCAACGTGACGGACATTGGTACTGCTTCTTCATGTTTTGTCCTCCTCCATAGTCAACTCAACGACGGACATTGGTACTGCTTCTTCATGTTTTGTCCTCCTCCATAGTCAACTCAACGTAACGGACATTGGTACTGCTTCTTCTTGTTTTGTCCTCCTCCATAGTCAACTCAACGTAACGGACATTGGTACTGCTTCTTCTTGTTTTGTCCTCCTCATAGTCAACTCAACGTGACGGACATTGGTACTGCTTCTTCATGTTTGTGTCCTCCTCCATAGTCAACTCAACGTGACGGACATTGGTACTGCTTCTTCTTGTTTCTGTCCTCCTCCATAGTCAACTCAACGTAACGGACATTGGTACTGCTTCTTCTTGTTTCTGTCCTCCTCCATAGTCAACTCAACGTGACGGACATTGGTACTGCTTCTTCATGTTTGTGTCCTCCTCCATAGTCAACTCAACGTGACGGACATTGGTACTGCTTCTTCATGTTTCTGTCCTCCTCCATAGTCAACTCAACGTGACGGACATTGGACTGCTTCTTCATGTTTCTGTCCTCCTCCATAGTCAACTCAACGTGACGGACATTGGTACTGCTTCTTCATGTTTTGTCCTCCTCCATAGTCAACTCAACGTGACGGACATGGTACTGCTTCTTCATGTTTGTGTCCTCCTCCATAGTCAACTCAACGTGACGGACATTGGTACTGCTTCTTCATGTTTGTGTCCTCCTCCATAGTCAACTCAACGTGACGGACATTGGTACTGCTTCTTCTTGTTTCTGTCCTCCTCCATAGTCAACTCAACGTGACGGACATTGGTACTGCTTCTTCATGTTTGTGTCCTCCTCCATAGTCAACTCAAGTGAGGACATTGGTACTGCTTCTTCATGTTTTGTCCTCCTCCATAGTCAACTCAACGTAACGGACATTGGTACTGCTTCTTCTTGTTTGTTCCTCCTCCATAGTCAACTCACGTGACGGACATTGGTACTGCTTCTTCATTGTTTTGTCCTCCTCCATAGTCAACTCAACGTAACGGACATTGGTACTGCTTCTTCTGTTTCTGTCCTCCTCCATAGTCAACTCAACGTGACGGACATTGGTACTGCTTCTTCATGTTTCTGTCCTCCTCCATAGTCAACTCAACGTGACGGACATTGGTACTGCTTCTTCATGTTTGTGTCCTCCTCCATAGTCAACTCAACGTGACGGACATTGGTACTGCTTCTTCATGTTTGTGTCCTCCTCCATAGTCAACTCAACGTAACGGACATTGGTACTGCTGCTTCTTCATGTTTCTGTCCTCCTCCATAGTCAACTCAACGTGACGGACATTGGTACTGCTTCTTCATGTTTTCTGTCCCTCCTCATAGTCAACTCAACGTGACGGACATTGGTACTGCTTCTTCATGTTTTGTGTCCTCCTCCATAGTCAACTCAACGTGACGGACATTGTACTGCTTCTTCTTGTTTCTGTCCTCCCCATAGTCAACTCAACGTGACGGACATTGGTACTGCTTCCTTCATGTTTGTGTCCTCCTCCATAGTCAACTCAACGTGACGGACATTGGTACTGCGCTTCTCATG
>NC_052307.1:1702204-1724704 GCF_016432855.1 Salvelinus namaycush
GTCAAAGTGAGGTTAACATGAGCTCCATTGTGCTTGGGCTGCTTTCTGTTGCTGGGTTAGAAGAGGAAGAGACACACTACAGAGAATCCTGGATGAGATTCCAGTGAGGTAGATAGGGTTCTAGGAAGCAGTGTTCTTGTGAGGTGGATAGGGTTCTAGGAAGCAGTGTTCTAGTGAGGTGGATAGGGTTCTAGGTAGCAGGGTGCTAGTGAGGTGGATAAGGTTCTAAGAAGTAGGGTTCTAGTGAGGTGGATAGGGTTCTAAGAAGCAGGGTTCTAGTGAGGAGGATTGGGTTATAAGAAGCAGGGTTCTAGTGAGGTGGATAGAGTTTTAAGAAGCAGGTTCTAAGTAGCTGTATAGGGTTCTAAGAAGCAGGATTCTAGTGAGGTGGATAGGGTTCTAGGAAGCAGAGTTCGAGTAAGGTGGATAGGGTTCTAGGAGGCAGAGTTCTAGCGAGGTGGATAGGGTTCTGAGAAGCAGGATTCGAGTAAGGTGGATAGGGTTCTAGGAAGCAGTGTTCTAGTGAGTGGATATGGTTCTAAGAAGCAATATTCTAGTGAGGTGGATAGGGTTCTAAGAAGCAGGGTTCTAGTGAGGAGGATTGGGTTATAAGAAGCAGGGTTCTAGTGAGGTGGATAGAGTTTTAAGAAGCAGGTTCTAAGTAGGTGTATAGGGTTCTAAGAAGCAGGACTCTAGCGAGGTGGATAGGGTTCTGAGAAGCAGGATTCGAGTAAGGTGGGTAGGGTTCTAAGAAGCAGTGTTCTATTGAGGTGGATAGGGTTCTAAGAAGCAGTGTTCTATTGAGGTGGATAGGGTTCTAAGAAGCAGTGTTCTAGTGAGGTGGATAGGGTTCTAAGAAGCAGTGTTCTAGTGAGATGGAAAGGGTTAGGAGAGGGGAAAGAGAGGAGAAAGAGAAGGAATGAACAGAGAGATAGAGGACAGAGAGAGAGGAGACAGACACTGCGAGGGAGCGAATGAGGCAGGGAGAGATGGGAGCACTCAGGCTGCTGAGCTCTCTGCTCCTTCAGGGAATAACACAAAGGGTTAAATCAGTTCGGCTCCACTCTGCTAGGTGTGTGTCTGAGCTCTGCTGTGCTAGAGCTGCTTCATGTTGCTGGCTTTCTGTCTGTGGGTCAAAGTGAGGTTAACATGAGCTCCATTGTGCTTGGGCTGCTTTCTGTTGCTGGGTTAGAAGAGGAAGAGACACACTACAGAGAATCCTGGATGAGATTCCAGTGAGGTAGATAGGGTTCTAGGAAGCAGTGTTCTTGTGAGGTGGATAGGGTTCTAGGAAGCAGTGTTCTAGTGAGGTGGATAGGGTTCTAGGTAGCAGGGTGCTAGTGAGGTGGATAAGGTTCTAAGAAGTAGGGTTCTAGTGAGGTGGATAGGGTTCTAAGAAGCAGGGTTCTAGTGAGGAGGATTGGGTTATAAGAAGCAGGGTTCTAGTGAGGTGGATAGAGTTTTAAGAAGCAGGTTCTAAGTAGCTGTATAGGGTTCTAAGAAGCAGGATTCTAGTGAGGTGGATAGGGTTCTAGGAAGCAGAGTTCGAGTAAGGTGGATAGGGTTCTAGGAGGCAGAGTTCTAGCGAGGTGGATAGGGTTCTGAGAAGCAGGATTCGAGTAAGGTGGATAGGGTTCTAGGAAGCAGTGTTCTAGTGAGTGGATATGGTTCTAAGAAGCAATATTCTAGTGAGGTGGATAGGGTTCTAAGAAGCAGGGTTCTAGTGAGGAGGATTGGGTTATAAGAAGCAGGGTTCTAGTGAGGTGGATAGAGTTTTAAGAAGCAGGTTCTAAGTAGGTGTATAGGGTTCTAAGAAGCAGGACTCTAGCGAGGTGGATAGGGTTCTGAGAAGCAGGATTCGAGTAAGGTGGATAGGGTTCTAGGAAGCAGTGTTCTAGTGAGTGGATATGGTTCTAAGAAGCAATATTCTAGTGAGGTGGATAGGGTTCTAAGAAGCAGGGTTCTAGTGAGGCGGATTGGGTTATAAGAAGCAGGGTTCTAGTGAGGTGGATAGAGTTTTAAGAAGCAGGTTCTAAGTAGGTGTATAGGGTTCTAAGAAGCAGGATTCTAGTGAGGTGGATAGGGTTCTAGGAAGCAGAGTTCGAGTAAGGTGGATAGGGTTCTAGGAAGCAGAGTTCTAGCGAGGTGGATAGGGTTCTGAGAAGCAGGATTCTAGTGAGGTGGATAGGGTTCTAAGAAGCAGGATTCGAGTAAGGTGGATAGGGTTCTAGGAAGCAGTGTTCTAGTGAGCGGATATGGTTCTAAGAAGCAATATTCTAGTGAGGTGGATAGGGTTCTAGGAAGCAGTGTTCTGTGAGGTGGATAGGGTTCTAGGAAACAGTGTTCTAGTGAGGTGGATAGGGTTCTAAGAAGCAGGATTCTAGTGAGGTGGATAGGGTTCTAGGAAGCAGGATTCTAGTGAGGTGGATAGGGTTCTAGGAAGCAGTGTTCTTGTGAGGTGGATAGGGTTCTAGGAAGCAGTGTTCTAGTGAGGTGGATAGGGTTCTAGGTAGCAGGGTGCTAGTGAGGTGGATAAGGTTCTAAGAAGTATGGTTCTAGTGAGGTGGATAGGGTTCTAAGAAGCAGGATTCTAGTGAGGTGGATAGGGTTCTAGGAAGCAGTGTTCTTGTGAGGTGGATAGGGTTCTAGGAAGCAGTGTTCTAGTGAGGTGGATAGGGTTCTAGGTAGCAGGGTGCTAGTGAGGTGGATAAGGTTCTAAGAAGTAGGGTTCTAGTGAGGTGGATAGGGTTTTACGAAGCAGGATTCTAGTGAGGTGGATAGGGTTCTAAGAAGCAGGGTTCTAGTGAGGTGAATAGGGTTCTAAGAAACAGGGTTCTAGTGAGGTGGATCGGGTTCTAAGAAGCAGGGTTCTAAAGAGGATGATTGGGTTATAAGAAGCAGGGTTCTAGTGAGGTGGATAGAGTTTTAAGAAGCAGGTTCTAGGTAGGTGTATAGGGTTCTATGAAGCAGGATTCTAGTGAGGTGGATAGGGTTCTAAGAAGCAAGATTCTAGTGAGGTGGATAGGGTTCTAGGGGAAAATGTTCTAGTGAGGTGGATAGGGTTCTAAGAAGCAGGATTCTAGTGAGGGGCATAGGGTTCTAGTGAGGGGGATAGGGTTCTAAGAAGCAGGATTCTAGTGAGGTGGATATGGTTCTAAGAAGTAGGGTTCTAGTGAGGTGGACAGGGTTCTAAGAAGCGGGGTTCTAGCGAGGTGGATAGGGTTCTAAGAAGCAGGGTTCTAGTGAGGTGAATAGGGTTCTAAGAAGCAGGGTTCTAATGGGGTGGATAGGGTTCTAAGAAGCAGGGTTCTAGTGAGGAGGATTGGGTTATAAGAAGCAGGGTTCTAGTGAGGTGGATAGAGTTTTAAGAAGCAGGTTCTAGGTAGGTGTATAGGGTTCTAAGAAGCAGGATTCTAGTGAGGTGGATAGGGGTCTAAGAGGCAGGATTTGAGTAAGGTGGATAGGGTTCTAGGAAGAAGAGTTCTATTGAGGTGGATAGGGTTCTAAGAAGCAGGATTCTAGTGAGGTGGATAGGGTTCTAAGAAGCAGGATTCTAGTGCGGTGGATAGGGTTCTAAGAATCAGGGTTCTAGTGAGGTGGATAGGGTTCTAAGAAGCAGGATTCTAGTGAGGTGGATAGAGTTCTAGGGGGAAAATGTTCTAGTGAGATGGATAGGGTTCTAGGAAGCAGTGTTCTGGTTAGGGGGATAGGGTTCTAAGAAGCAGGGTTCTAGTGAGGGGCGTAGGGTTCTAGTGAGGGGGAATAGTGCAGTCTCAAGGTTCTAAGAAGGGTAGTGCCAGGTTTTAAGAAGCATAACTAGGATAATTCACTCAGAAGGGTTCTATTAAGGATCTAGAGGGTTTTAGAGCAGAGAAGGGTTCTAGTGAGGCTCAAGGAAGACTAGAGTAGAGAAGGGTTCTAGCCTTGTTGAGGAGTAGGTTCTAGTGGTCCTACAGGGGTGTGTGAGTGGTTCATTTCAGGAGAAAGGGCCCATGCAGACTTCATCATGCAGATACAGACATACAGACAGACAGGCAGGCAACAAGCAGCAGTAACGTGTAAAGCTGTGAGCCTTTTAGTGTATTCAACTGTGTGCATGTTTACTGAACAAAAATATAAACGCAACATGTAAAGTGTTGGTCCCATGTTTCATGAGCTGTGCCACGATAATCCATCCACCTGACAGGTGTGGCATATCAAATCAAATGTATTTATATAGCCCTTCTTACATCAGCTGATATCTCAAAGTGCTGTACAGAAACGCAGCCTAAAACCCCAAACAGCAAGAAATGCAGGTGCAACAAGCATGCTGATTACACAGGTGCACCTTGTGCTGGGGACAATAAAAGGCCACTTTAAAATGTGCATTTTTGTCACACAACACAATGCCACCGATGTCTCAAGTTTTGAGGGAGCGTGCAATTGGCATGCTGACTTCAGGAATGTCTACCAGAGTTGTTGCCAGAGAATTTCATGTTCATTTCTCTAACATAAGCCGGCTCCAAAATCTTTTTAGAGAATTTGGCAGACGTCCAACCGGCCTCACAACCACAGACCACATGTAACCACGCCAGCCCAGGACCTCCACATCCGGCTTCTTCACCTGCGGGATCTTCTGAGACCAGACACCCAGACAGCTGATGAAACTGTGGGTTTGCACAACCAAAGAATTTCTGCACAAACTGTCAGAAACCGTCTCAGGGAAGCTCGTCTGTGTGCTCGTCGTCCTCACCAGGGTCTTGACCTGACTGCAGTTCGGCATCATAACAGACTTCAGTGAGTAAATGCTCACCTTCGATGGTCACTGGCCTCGCTGGAGAAGTGTGCTCTTCACGGATGAATCACGGGTTTCACCTGTACCGGGCAGATGGCAGCCAGCGTGTATGGCGTAGTGTGGGCGAGCGGTTTGCTGATGTCAACGTTGTGAACAGAATGCCCCATGGTGGTGTTGGGGTTATGGTATGAGCAGGCATAAGCTACGGACAACAAACACAATTGCATTTTATCGATGGCAATTTGAATGGACAGAGATACCGTGACGAGATCCTGAGGCCCATTGTCGCGCCATTCATCCTCCGACATCACCTCATGTTTCAGCAGCATGATAATGCACGGAACCATGTCGCAAGGATCTGTACACAATGCCTGGAAACTGAAAATGTCCCAGTTCTTCCATGGCCTGCACACTCACCAGACATGTCACCCATTGAGCATGTTTGGGATGCTCTGGATAAACCTGTACGACAGCGTGTTACAGTTCCCACCAATATCCAGAAACTTCACACAGCCAATGAAGAGGAGTGGGACAACATTCTGCAGGCCTGATCAACTCTATGTGAAGGAAATGTGTCACGCTGCATGAGGCAAATGGTGGTCACACCAGATACTGACTGGTTTTCTGATCCACGCCCCTACCTTTTTTTTTTAAAGGTATCTGTGACCAACAGATGCATATCTGTATTCTCAGTCACGTGAAATCCTTAGATTAGGACCTAATGAATCTATTTAAATTGACTGATTTCCTCATATGAACTGTAACTCTAAAATCTTAGAAATTGTTGCATGCTGGATTTATATTTTTGTTCAGTCAATATATGAGTGAGAATATGAATCTGTGTATGAATCTGTGAATGACTGAGTATATGAATCTGTGAATGACTGAATATATGAATCTGTGAATGACTGAGTATATGAATCTGTGAATGACTGAGTATATGAATCTGTGAATGACTGAGTATATGAATCTGTGAATGACTGAGTATATGAATCTGCGAATGACTGAGTATATGAATCTGTGAATGACTGAGTATATGAATCTGTGTATGAATCTGTGAATGACTGAGTATATGAATCTGTGAATGACTGAGTATATGAATCTGTGAATGACTGAGTATATGAATCTGTGAATGACTGAGTATATGAATCTGTGAATGACTGAGTATATGAATCTGAATGAGTGAGTATATGAATCTGTGAATGAGTGAGTATATGAATCTGTGAATGAGTGAGTATATGAATCTGTGAATGAGTGAGTATATGAATCTGTGAATGAGTGAGTATATGAATCTGTGAATGAGTGAGTATATGAATCTGTGAATGAGTGAGTATATGAATCTGTGAATGACTGAGTATATGAATCTGTGAACATGATGCAAGTGTGTGTATTTGTTTAGTTATCTGTGATTTTTCTGTGATGTAATTAGTAGTTGTGTTATATTGAACTGTATTTGAATGCTGTGTGCGCGTATTCAAATGCATGTCATCCTCCCACCCACCCCCTTCCCCCCATTCCCTCCCCGTCCGTCCCTTCTCTCACCTGGAGGGGGTGATGGGGGTGAGGTCCTTGCCCATGGTCTGGATCACCCGGCGCCCCCACACCCAGAGGCCGCAGCAGATGCCCACGCCACCGTAGAACAGCAGCCAGATGGGGGTGGCAGCGTCCTGCATCACCCCGCCTTGTTCATAGATCATCCACAGCGCCACCAATGGGCCGATGGCGTTACTGCAGGGGGTAGAAGATGTTGAATGACAGATTTATGAATAACTCATTGGAACTTATAGTTTTATGGATAACATGATATGGCAGTTGTGTTATGATGAATGGTAGTTACTGCAGCGGGAGAGGGACGTCAGTGTAACAGGCAGTTTCCTTCCTGTTTGAGAGGGAAGTCAGTGTAACAGGCAGTTTCCTTCCTGTTTGAGAGGGAAGTCAGTGTAACAGGTAGTTTCCTTCCTGTTTGAGAGGGAAGTCAGTGTAACAGGCAGTTTCCTTCCTGTTTGAGAGGGACGTCAGTGTAACAGGCAGTTTCCTTCCTGTTTGAGAGGGAAGTCAGTGTAACAGGTAGTTTCCTTCCTGTTTGAGAGGGAAGTCAGTGTAACAGGTAGTTTACTTCCTGTTTGAGAGGGAAGTCAGTGTAACAGGTAGTTTCCTTCCTGTTTGAGAGGGAAGTCAGTGTAACAGGCAGGTTCCTTCTGTTTGAGAGGGAAGTCAGTGTAAGAGGTAGTTTCCTTCCTGTTTGAGAGGGAAGTCAGTGTAACAGGCAGTTTCCTTCTGTTTGAGAGGGAAGTCCGTGTAAGAGGTAGTTTCCTTCCTGTTTGAGAGGGAAGTCAGTGTAACAGGTAGTTTCCTTCCTGTTTGAGAGGGAAGTCAGTGTAACAGGCAGTTTCCTTCTGTTTGAGAGGGAAGTCAGTGTAACAGGCAGTTTCCTTTCTGTTTGAGAGGGAAGTCAGTGTAACAGGCAGTTTCCTTCTGTTTGAGAGGGAAGTCAGTGTAACAGGCAGTTTCCTTTCTGTTTGAGAGGGAAGTCAGTGTAACAGGTAGTTTCCTTTCTGTTTGAGAGGGAAGTCAGTGTAACAGGCAGTTTCCTTTCTGTTTGAGAGGGAAGTCAGTGTAACAGGTAGTTTCCTTCCTGTTTGAGAGGGAAGTCAGTGTAACAGGTAGTTTCCTTCCTGTTTGAGAGGGAAGTCAGTGTAACAGGCAGTTTCCTTTCTGTTTGAGAGGGAAGTCAGTGTAACAGGTAGTTTCCTTCCTGTTTGAGAGGGAAGTCAGTGTAACAGGTAGTTTCCTTCCTGTTTGAGAGGGAAGTCAGTGTAACAGGTAGTTTCCTTCCTGTTTGAGAGGGAAGTCAGTGTAACAGGTAGTTTCCTTCCTGTTTGAGAGGGAAGTCAGTGTAAGAGGTAGTTTCCTTTCTGTTTGAGAGGGAAGTCAGTGTCAGGCAGTTTCCTTTCTGTTTGAGAGGGAAGTCAGTGTAACAGGTAGTTTCCTTCCTGTTTGAGAGGGAAGTCAGTGTAACAGGTAGTTTCCTTCCTGTTTGAGAGGGAAGTCAGTGTAACAGGTAGTTTCCTTCCTGTTTGAGAGGGAAGTCAGTGTAACAGGCAGTTTCCTTTCTGTTTGAGAGGGAAGTCAGTGTAACAGGTAGTTTCCTTTCTGTTTGAGAGGGAAGTCTGTGTAACAGGTAGTTTCCTTCCTGTTTGAGAGGGAAGTCAGTGTAACAGGTAGTTTCCTTCCTGTTTGAGAGGGAAGTCAGTGTAACAGGCAGTTTCCTTTCTGTTTGACACTAGTTTTATGGATTATATGGCAAATGAGGTGAATGTTAGTTGTGTGAACACATTGAATAGTAATTGTGTTGACTGGTAGTCAGCTGTAGGGTTGGAAAATTCTGGAAACTGAAAATTCTGGAGAGAAAAAAACAGATTTCTGGAACACCTGGGAACTTTCTGGAAAGTTTCAGGAATTTAGCAATCCTAGTCACCTGACGTCGTTGCCTCCGTGAGCAAAAGATCCGAAGCATGCGGTGAGGATCTGCAGGAAGTGGAAGAGCAGGTAGACGGTCGGTTTGTCCTTATCCCCTTCGTCCTCTTCTGCAGAGTCATCCAGTGGGACGGGAGCCCCGGGCGCCCCTGCCTCCTCGCCCCCGAGGTCAGACGCCAGCTTCATCTCCACGCCGCCCTCCTCCGCCTCGATCTCTGCCTCCGCCACGGCGTTACAGTACGATGAATAACTATCATAGCGGACCCTCTTCTTGGTGTAGGACACGCTCCCAGACCTCTCCCCCTCCCCCACCAGCTTCTCACTGTCCTCTCGTGCCTCTCGGGCCTCGCGGGACTCGGAGCGGAGCAGCGGCTGGACCGGCATGCCACAGATGGCGGCCGTGTAGCAGGTATAACTGTTGTTGCGACGCAGCAGGCGGTAGTTGTTGTCTGGCGTGGGGGCGGAGTGGTCGTCCTCCAGCCGTCCCAGGTGGATCTTGTGGAGCAGGTCTTTGTAGAGACCAGAGTCCTTGTGAACCGTGTGGTACACTTGACCGTCGCTGCGGATGTGTTCCCCTCCGAAGGTGAAACTGCCGTTGGACAGCGGGGATTTGGACATGGACAGGGTACCGTTGGTCATGGAGTGGGTTCGTCCTGAAGAGAGGAGGAGGGGGGTGAGCAATACAACACTTATATTATACTATATACTACATAGAAATACTATACTAATACTACAATATTATCATATTAACTGAGTGTACAAAACATAAGGAATACCTGCTCTTTCCATGACAGACTGACCATGTGAATCCAGGTGAAAGCTATGATCCCTTATTGATGTCACTTGTTAAATCAATTTCAAATCAGTGTAGATGAAGGGGAGGAGACAGGTTAAAGAAGGATTATCAAGCCTTGAGACAATTGAGACATGGATTGTGTATGTGTGCCATTCAGAGAGAGGGTGAATGGGCAAAAGATGTAAGTGCTTTTGAACGGGGTATGGTAGTAGGTGCCAGGCGCACCAGTTTAAATGTGTCAAGAACTGCACCCAAAGGACATCCAGCCAACTTGACAACTGTGTGAAGCACTGGAGTCAACACGGGCCAGCATCCCTGTGGAACGCTTTTGACACCTTGTAGAGTCCATGCCCCGATGAATTGAGGCTGTTCTGAGGGGAAAAGGGAGGGGTGCAACTCAATATTAGGAAGGTGTTTTTAATGTTTGGTGTACTCAGTGTATATGCATGGCGTGGGTCTGCCCTGGAGAGGGGAGGGGGATAGCTATACAAAACTAAGGATATAAGAAATACTATACTATAAGAAATACTATAATATACTAAATACTGTACTATACTATAAAATATAGGTTTAGCAAAGGTGGTTCTACAGTGAACTACTCGCGTGATAAGCAGCCTTGTCTGCGACCTTAAGGCTTTAGCTCAGCGGGCCCACCCCATACAGAAAAGTAATTTATGGCCACATAGGGTACCAGTCAAAAGTTTGGACACACCTACTCATTCAAGGGCTTTTCTTTATTTTTACTATTTTCTACATTGTAGAATAATAGTGAAGACATCAAAACTATGAAATAACACATATGGAATCATGTAGCAACCCAAAAAATGTTCAACAAATCAAAATATATATTTGATATTCTTCAAAGTAGCCACCCTTTGCCTTGATGACAGCTTTGCACACTCTTGGCATTCTCTCAACCAACTTCATGAGGTAGTCACCTGGAATGTATTTCAATTAACAGGTGTGTAAGTTTTTTTGGGACAAAAAAAGCACATTTTTGTTTATGAATTTTTACAATATAGACAACTTTGACTTTGTGACTAATGGAAACCACCTGCTTGCTCTGCCCCTCCAGTACGCTACTATTTACACTATTTGCTTGAACAATATATGTTGCTTGAAAAAAGATACATCTTACTTCACAAGGGGGAAAATCCTACATTCAAGTTCTTTCTTGCTACTGCAAAATGAAAAGGTTGTGTGAGGTGGAATGTAAATAACACAACGTGGATATAATTAATTAATTGATTTGTCATGCCCAATCTGAACAGTTAAACAATCAAGTTAAGTTAACAATGTACCCTTATTGTACCCTTGGTAACCTGTGATGGAGATACAACTTTCAAACCAAGACGTTTTTCCGCCAACATTATCATCCCGACGACTTTACTTTGCTTTATATCTGAAAGGTATTGCCGGCGACAAAGCCGCTTACTTTTATTTCCGCCAACCAACCTAGTCATGATTGCGGTAAAGTTCTGCCTCCGGCTTAGTATGAAATGTAGCCGTAATGTTGAGGTGGAATTGGCACGCAGTACGCTCTTAAAGGTCTTAAACTCTTGATGGTTGCTAGGCAGCACCCTTTACTAGTATCCTACTGGCATAACAATAACAATACGGGGATGAGGTAGTTGTTTGGGCTATTTACAGATGGGCTGTGTACAGGTACAGTGATCGGTAAGCTGCTCTGACAGCTAATGCTTAAAGTTAGAGAGGGAGAGATAAGACTCCAGC
Organism: Salvelinus namaycush; assembly: GCF_016432855.1. Taxonomy (NCBI): domain Eukaryota; kingdom Metazoa; phylum Chordata; class Actinopteri; order Salmoniformes; family Salmonidae; genus Salvelinus; species Salvelinus namaycush. Next base: position 1,712,986 of record NC_052307.1, read on the forward strand.
TTCAGAGATTTTTGCAATTCGTTCCAGTCATTGGCAGCAGGAAGGAAAGGCGGCCCAAAAAATACAAAACTGAAATATATCATTTACATAAGTATGTAGACCCTTTACTCAGTACGTTGTTGAAGCAACTTTGGCAGCAATTACAGCCTCAAATCTTCTTGGGTATGATGCTACAAGCTTGGCACACCTGTATTTTGGGAGTTTCTCCCATTCTTCTCTGCAGATCCTCTCAAGCTCTGTCAGGTTGGATGGGGAGCGTCGCTGCACAGCTATTTTCAGGTCTCTCCAGAGATGTTTGATCGGGTTTAAGTCCGGGCTCTGGCTGTGCCACTCAAGGACATTCAGAGACTTGTCCCGAAGCCACTACTGCATTGTCTTGGCTGTGTGCTTAGGGTCGTTGTCCTGTTGGAAGATGACCCTTCGCCCCAGTCTGAGGTCCTGAGCACTCTGGAGCACTCCGTTCATCTTTCCCTTGATCATGACTAGTCTCCCAGTCCCTGCTGCTGAAAAACATCCCCACAGCATGATGCTGCCACCACCATGCTTCACCATAGGGATGGTGCCAGGTTTCCTCCAGACGTGACGCTTGGCATTCAGGCCAAAGAGTTTAATCTTGGTTTTATCAGACCAGAGAATCTTGTTTCTCATGGTCTGAGAGTCCATTAGGTGCCTTTTGGCAAACTCCAAGTGGGTTGTCATGTGCCTTTCACTGAAAAGTGGCTTCCGTCTGGCCACTCTACCATAAAGGCCTGATTGGTGGAGTGCTGCAGAGATGGTTGTCCTTCTGGAAGGTTCTCCCATCTCCACAGAGGAACTGTAGAGCTCTGTCAGAGTGGTCACCTCCCTGACCAAAGCCCTTCTCCTCCGATTGCTCAGTTTGGCCGGGCGGCCAGCTCTAGGAAGAGTCTGGGTTGTTCCAAACTTCTTCCACTTCAGAATGATGGAGGCCACTGTGTTCTTGGGGACCTTCAATGCTGCAGACATTTTTTGGTACCCTTCCCCAGGTCTGTGCCTCGACACAATCCTGTCTCGGTGCTCTACGGACAATTCCTTCAACCTCATGGCTTAGTTTTTGCTCTGACATGCACTGTCAACTGTGTGACCTTATATAGACAGGTACGCGCCTTTCCAAATCACGTCCAATCAATAATTTACCACAGGTGGACTCCAATCAAGTTGTAGAAACATCTCAAGGATGATCAATAGAAAACAAGACGCACCTGAGCTCAATTTCGAGTCTCATAGCAAAGGGTCTGAATACTTGTGTAAATAAGGTATCTGTTTTTTTTATTTGTAATACATTTGCAAAAATGTCTAAAAACCTGTTTTAGATTTGTCATTATGGGGTATTGTGTGTAGATTGATGATAATTTAAAAAAATATTTAATCTATTTTAGAATAAGGCTGTAACGTAACAAAATGTGGAAAAAGTCAAGGGGTCTGACTACTTTCTGAATGCACTTTATATGCTCAATGGATTTATTAAAATAGACCAATGACATCTGCACACTACTACTACCACTCATCCCGGCATGCACACGGGAAGAATAAAAGGTTTATACAGGCAAGATTGTGTTAAAAATGGACTTGTTTGTAAGGGGGTCATATAAATATTGCCCAATTTGAAACCATTAATTGTCCTAAAGGTTACAGTCATTCTTACCCTAAAGAGGCACTGGTGTTACAATTTAAGAAGTGTGCAACTAGGTTTTCATAAATATGGTATCCAACATAAGATTGACAGAATTTCAATGAAGAGCACGTTCATTTCTGTATTGTAATTATATTTACAGAATACATTATTGGCCATATGACTATGTAACACCTGCGGCCTATAGGGTTACCTAAAATGGCAGTTCCTGTTTATTGAGGGGGAACACTTCAACCACACGTTCGTGACACGCTACCTATTGTGTTGGACCATGAGTTCTGAGCATTACAAATGGACCAGACAACACTTTATCAAAAATATATAATTTTATTACAAGTTTCTCTTTAAATTGACAAGATTAAAACCACAGGCACTTTCTGTTTATTAGCCATTACTAACAGTCATTAATCAATAATACCCAGATGGTAGTGTCTCTAGACAGACAGGCAGCCTCCTATAACGTACCGGCGTTCCGGGTTACACGTCTGTACGTAAAGAACGTCAGTTTGGCATAGCGGAAAGGGAGGAGTTGGGACATCCGCTTGTTGCCCTAGCAACAATCAGTCAATTCTATTAACCTGAACCGCGGTGCACCGGTCTATGGCCTGTGACGTGAACGGGCAAAATTGGTGAGGGAGGAACACCCTTCTCAAATAGAACAGTAATCTGCGCCGCTCGGCCATGTTGTCAACAAGGAGCATGGAGCATCATCCAAAAACGAGATGTCGTATGTTAACATTTTCAAACTTGGCGAGGCAGAAGGCGTTTTTTTTATCAAAAGCAATCACTTTTGCATGTGAAAACACAGAAACCTATTCATTACTACACGCGATGAATCTAGTCTAAGCTACATCACGTTTGTTTTGAGCCGGATTTTCCGTCTGCTTTGAATTGGGCATCTGGCTCACACCCGGGAGACGGTTCCAAAACGAATGCAATCACTTTTCATCCGGTACAAACTCCAATAATCGATTTCCCCTCAATTCCTGCCTGCATTTTAAGCCCCATCCACCCAAACACGTGATTTGTTGGGAGAGTTGTCAGTCTGAAGAGGAATATTCTTTCCTCCCTTTTCAAAGTGGCCAATAGAGTCCGTTATTCATCCCACACACCTAGTCACTGTTGTTACCTTGGTCTGTGTGTCTGAGACATACCCGGATGGTGGCTTGTGCCCTACTCAATCAATACTTTAAATAGCTGGGAGTACAAAGCAATAAGTTACGTTACATCTCATATTCGTAAATACCTTACCCCTGCCACCATCACGCCGAGGGGGAAGTGGCGCAAGAACTAAAAAAACAACAAAAACAGCCGACAACCCTGAAATGCAATGCCAACTATGTTAGGAGGGACGCCACTACGAGCTCTCTCCAACCAGAGCTCCACAGCTCTGACATTTGCAGTTTGGACCGACGTTCGTTTTCCTTGGAGCCAAGCGCCACGGACAACCTCCTGTTCCCTGCACTGCCCTAACAGAGGTAACACGACCCCCCAAAAACCCCAGGGTGGACTACAGGTTATACAGCGCCAGAGGGAGTGAACTGCAAGGAGAGAGAGAAACAGTAGTTTAAGTAAGATGCTCATATCGTGGACGGACGGACGGTGGTTAAAATGTTCAGACAATGAAACACCGTTGGTCGGAGTGGAACCTCAGTAGTCGGGAGTCGAGTCCTGCAGGACAGTTATGGTAGGATGAGGGAGGAAGATTTGAAGGGAGGAAGATTTGTGGTTTCTAGAAGGGACACAGAAGCACATCATTTATGATATACGTCGTCATGATAAAACAGTGGCACATGCTGTATGTTGGGGGCGTGTCAGAACTGAGCTACACTGTATAATAGCCCCCCCCCCCACCAAGGTGAGGATAAGGATCCTAACTTAGAATGTATTACAGATTCTGGATGACAGGAAAACATGGCTTGTCCATAGTTGGCATTTTAATGCACTCATATTTTCAGGGGTACCTTAAAATGTCAGATATTTTGGTGCCACAACAGCCTTTCATTGGGAGAACATTTTAATTGAACCTTTATTTAACTAGGCAAGTCAGTTAAGAACAAATTCTTATTTTACAATGACGGCCAAACTCTCCCTTAACCCAGACGACGCTGGGCCAATTGTGCGCCGCCCTATTGGACTCCCCCGATCACGGCCGGTTGTCATACAGCCCGGTATTGAACCAGGGCCTGTAGTGACACCCTCTAGCACTGAGATGCAGTGTCTTAAGACAGGTGAACCACTCTGGACTTCCTCACCTGGCTGATAGTGGACCGTTTCAGATCTAACAGGTCAACTGGAGCACCTAAAAAAGGAGCTGCTGGAGTTGGAACCACACACAGCAATGGTGTTGGTCAGGTGACCCACTCCCTTCTCATAGTCTCCTGAGGGTCGGGAAAACTAAAATAGATTAGTTGAAAAGGTACACTGTTAGGATGGGATTAGATGAACCCTAAACTAATTAACTATAAAAAAAAAAAAAAAAAAAATTATTTAAAGAATAATTGGTGTAAACTTCTAACCAGGCAACATCTCCCCTTACAGTCTCTGGTACTGTTCGCTGAGGGAATGGAGTCATTCACTGTTGTAAGTTATCCGACCATAATAACATTTAATTTAGAATGTAACATCAGCTCCTTCAGAAGAATGTGTTATTTTTTAAATATTTTTAATTAGTTTAGGATTCATCTAATCCCATCCTAACAGTGTACCTTTTCAACTAATCTATTTTAGTTTTCCCGACCCTCAGGAGACTATGAGAAGGGAGTAGATATGAGGTGGATGGAAGCAAAAGGAGATTGTAAACTGTAACCCACCCGGAAGCCAAAGGAGCGAATAATTACAATTTAGCAGATTAACACTGGAGTGATAAATGAGCAGATGATGATGTGCAAGTGGAGATACTGGTGTGCAAAAGAGCAGAAAAGTAAATAAATAAAAACAGTAAGGGGATGAGGTAGGTAAATTGAGTGGGCTGTTTACAGATGGACTATGTACAGCTGCAGCGATCGGTTAGCTGCTCAGATAGCAGATGTTTACAGTTGGTGAGGGAAATAAAAGTCTCCAACTTCAGCGATTTTTGCAATTCGTTCCAGTCACAGGCAGCAGAGAACTGGAAGGAAAGGCGGCCTAATGAGGTGTTGGCCTTTGGGATGACCAGTGAGATATACCTGCTGGAGCGCGAGCTACGGGTGGGTGTTGTTATCGTGACTAGTGAGCTGAGATAAGGCGGAGCTTTACCTAGCATAGACTTATAGATGACCTGGAGCCAGTGGGTCTGGCGACGAATATGTAGCGAGGGCCAGCCGACTAGAGCATACAGGTCGCAGTGGTGGGTGGTATAAGGTGTAAACAGCGGTGCGGTGCGGTCCAGCTGAGGCCACTATGAAGGAGATAGGAGACCACGTGACACCTAGGGTGTAGACAGGGGGAGATGAATGGGAAGGAAAGGGAGCGTATCTGTATGTAGTGTGATGTCAAAATGAGGTCAAGTCAAATGTGTGTGTGTGTCTCTGACTACCTGTCAGTCAGTTGCTTCTCAAAGCATAGTCTACCTCGGTCAGTAGAGCGTTGCATGGCGATGAACTTGTCTCTGAATTCGGCTGGCGGACTTCTTCCCTGGGCCTCAGCGGGTGGTCACCAGACCGAGGAGTGAAGGACAGCAGGGGGGAATCTGATAGGTGCTCACCTCTCCTGCAATAGAAGTGTTGAATGTAGAATAAAGCATCGCTCATGGTGATTGGATGTCAAATAAATAAACAAATAAATCCCGGCCAATAGTTGAGAAGAGATGCTGTTGCTAGGCTAAGCCCAGATCTGTATGTCCACTCAACCACATCTACTAATCATAGACCAGAGGGTCAATCTGAAGGTATAGACAGGATGAGGGAGAGAGAGAATTCACCATCAGAGTAGGAATGCTGATCTAGGATCAGGTCCACTCGGTCCATAAAATACTAGTATTCATTATGATCTTACCTTTTGCAAATTCTTAGTCTGGATTGTTCCCTTGGGGTCAAAGTGGACCCTGTATATTAATGAAATACGATTAGCATTGTAAATCCATATGTACATGTACTAGCTAGCTAGCTAGCACTGTAGTAGTACCTAATATAGGATACTTGTTATTAGCTGTTATAGATCAACTTCATGATGATAAGCTCCTCCTACATGTGATCCAGTATTAAAGTTGACCTCCAGTGGCCACCACAACTCCTCCATCTGGAAAGCCAAGACAGACAGACAAGCTGGCAGACAGGCAGGAAGACAGACAAGCTGGCAGACAGGCAGGCAGACAGACAAGCTGGCAGACAGACAGACAAGCTGGCAGACAGACAGACAAGCTGGCAGACAGACAGACAGACAGACAGACAGACAGACAGACAGACAGACAGACAGACAGACAAGCTGGCAGACAGACAGACAGACAAGCTGGCAGACAGACAGACAAGCTGGCAGACAGACAAGCTGGCAGACAGACAGACAGACAAGCTGGCAGACAGACAGACAGACAAGCTGGCAGACAGACAGACAGACAAGCTGGCAGAAAGGCAGACAGACAAGCTGGCAGACAGACAGACAGACAGGGAGACAGGCAGGCACACACCCACACAGCCAGAGCTGGGCAAAATAGACAAAATGCGAAACAAATGTTGCTATTTATAAGTTGCACCTCCGTCACTGGGTCGCATCATGCTATTATTAGGAACGTTCTCAAGCTCTGCCGGCGGCGACATAGTAGTGCCCAAAAGTTGAGAGAGATGGAGGCTATGACTGTTTTTGTCTAGATAACACTTTAGTGGCCTGAAAATATAACGACATTTAGTAGGAAACAACTTTGCCGCCATCATGTCGTCAAATGGATTGCAATGTTGTCATTAGCTAGCAAAGTTAATCAAAAAATAGATAGCAATGCTAATGTTACCTAGCTAAAATTCAGTGGTCTCCCTCAATCTTAGCTAGCTAGCTAACGTTGTACTGCATCTAATGTCAAGCTGGCTACATCAAAATGATGACAAAAGGTTATCTTTCTAATTATGTTCCTCCTTTTGCAATACCATTGTATTTCCAAGCCACTTGAATGCACTTTTGAGTTCTTGAGAATAGCCATAGCTAGCTACCATAGTGATCCCCTCAAGAGCAGATCATTTCAGTTCATCATTTATATAGCTTGCTAGCTAGCTAGTTGGTTGTGCTAGAAATTATATAATCATGCTAGGCACTTGTTTCAATGCACCTTCTAAATATGAAATTACAAGACAAAAAAGGACACTTACCTAAGCTGTTCCTCTATGCATCCTCTTGGTTGTGACGGTAGAGTAGCTAGCTAATCTCCTTTCCCAGAGTGTGGACACGACACGACTTTCAAAATCCTATATAGACTGAGCCTCACATTAAACGACACCACTACACGATTCCTCACTTGGCGGTGAGGATTCTCGATACCATACCGTCTCGCCAACACAATAATGTGATGCGATTAGACTGTTAACGTAGCTAGAATGAGCTGTGGCTCAAAGCAGCCTTAAAACATCTTCAGTGAGAAATTCATGTGTGCCATACAGAGTTGAAATATCTAGCCACCATTTTGAATTGAATAACATTTCTTGTGAACTTCAGAGTTGTAACGATTTGACACTTTGGCTTTGGTTAAAGGCAAGTACAAACGCATACTGGCCTGCACAGCCCTACACAGAGCCCTGACCTCAACCCCATTGAACACCTTTGGGATGAATTGGAACGCCGCCTGTGAACCAGGCCTAATCGCCCAACATCAGTACCCGACCTCACTAATGCTCTTGTGGCTGAATGGAAGCAAGTCCCCGCAGCAATGTTCCAACATCTAGTGGAAAGCCTTCCAGGAAGAGTGGAGGCTGTTATAGCAGCAAAGGGGGGGACCAACTCCATATTAATGTCCATGATTTTGGAATGAGATGTTCGACGAGCAGGTGTCCACATACACTACATGACCAAAAGTATGTCAATATTTGAATTATTTCTTTTATATAGTCAATTTTTACTCGTCTTTATCAATGGTGTCAATAATTTCAAACCTCACTGTATGTACTTGTATGTAATTATGTGTGGATACATATATAACCATATATGGGCATATAAAACATAGAAGTAACAGATGTACATGTAACTGCCAGAATAAAGGAAACACTTGGGAAAATGAGGGATACAAATTAGCCGATTATTTTGGCTATCATGGCTAGAAAAAGAGATCTCAGTGACTTTGAAAAGAGGGGTCTCAAATGAGCATAGGGGGTTTAAAGGGTGTGTGTGTGTGTGTGTCTCTCAGTCACCAGATCTCAACCCAACTGAACACTTATGGGAGATTCTGGAGCTGCGCCTGAGACGGTGTTTTCCACCACCATCAACAAAACACCAAGGTCTACACCTGTTGTATTCAGAGCACGTGACAAATAAACTTTGATTTTAAATTATGGAATGGCTCATGGAAGGACTGTGAACATCCCTCCAATAGAGTTCCAGACACTTGTAGAAGCTATGCCTAAGCACATTAAAGCTGTTCTGGCAGCTCGTGGTGGCCCAACACCCTATTAAAACACTATGTTGGTGTTCCCTTTATTCTGGCAGTTACCTGTAGATAACCATTTATCATGGGACTGACCATAGACGCGTCCTTTGGGCAGGACAGTGCCTCCGTTGGCCAGGCTGTTGAGCTCTCCGGTGGACTCTCCTCTCCTCGACTCTCCTCCGGTACCACCCGTTAACGGCAGCACGGCGTCGTCTGTCCCCTTGGCGCCCGGTAGCTCCTTGAACACGGGAAGCTCCTCCTCTTCCTCCTCAGGGATCTGTCCTAAGGACTCATCTGAGATCCTGGACAGGGCAGCTCGCTCCTTCTTTATTCGACCTGACCGGGGGGACGGTGACAACACTTTTACACACTGTACACACATACACACTGTACACACATACACACTGTACACACATACTGTCGCAACTCATTAAAGAACCGCGACAAGGCGGTTATTCTGCCTGACCAGTGAGGAGACTGTGTCAGGATGATACCTACACAATAATAATAATACAAATAATACAATAAATAATACAATTAACAATTAGCCCCATTAACATGACACTACACCATTCTATAACAGCCATGTTAGAACCCCATTAACATGATACTACAACATTCTATAACAGCCATGTTAGAACCTCATTAACATGACACTATAACATTCTATAACAGCCATGTTAGAACCCCATTAACATGACACTACAACATTCTATTACAGCCATGTTAGAACCCCATTAACATGACACTAGAACATTCTATAACAGCCATGTTAGAACCCCATTAACATGACACTACAACATTCTATAACAGCCATGTTAGAACCCCATTAACATGACACTACAACATTCTATAACAGCCATGTTAGAACACCATTAACATGACACTACAACATTCTATAACAGCCATGTTAGAACCCCATTAACATGACACTACAACATTCTATAACAGCCATGTTAGAACCTCATTAACATGACACTACAACATTCTATAACAGCCATGTTATCTCCCCCATTAACATGACACTACAACATTCTATAACAGCCATGTTAGAACCCCATTAACATGACACTACAACATTCTATAACAGCCATGTTAGAACGCCATTAACATGACACTACAACATTCTATAACAGCCATGTTAGAGCCTCATTAACATGACACTACAACATTCTATAACAGCCATGTTAGAACCCCATTAACATGACACTACAACATTCTATAACAGCCATGTTAGAACCCCATTAACATGACACTACAACATTCTATAACAGCCATGTTAGAACCCCATTAACATGACACTACAACATTCTATAACAGCCATGTTAGAACCCCATTAACATGACACTACAACATTCTATAACAGCCATGTTAGAGCCCCATTAACATGACACTACAACATTCTATAGCAGCCATGTTAGAACCCCATTAACATGACACTACAACATTCTATAACAGCCGTGTTAGAACCCCATTAACATGACACTACAGCATTCTATAACAGCCATGTTAGAGCCTCATTAACATGACACTACAACATTCTATAACAGCCATGTTAGAGCCTCATTAACATGACACTACAACATTCTATAACAGCCATGTTAGAACCCCATTAACATGACACTACAACATTCTATAACAGCCATGTTAGAGCCTCATTAACATGACACTACAACATTCTATAACAGCCATGTTAGAGCCTCATTAACATGACACTACAACATTCTATAACAGCCATGTTAGAACCCCATTAACATGACACTACAACATTCTATAACAGCCATGTTAGAACCCCATTAACATGACACTACAACATTCTATAACAGCCATGTTAGAACCTCATTAACATGACACTACAACATTCTATAACAGCCATGTTATCTCCCCCATTAACATGACACTACAACATTCTATAACAGCCATGTTAGAACCCCATTAACATGACACTACAACATTCTATAACAGCCATGTTAGAACGCCATTAACATGACACTACAACATTCTATAACAGCCATGTTAGAGCCTCATTAACATGACACTACAACATTCTATAACAGCCATGTTAGAACCCCATTAACATGACACTACAACATTCTATAACAGCCATGTTAGAACCCCATTAACATGACACTACAACATTCTATAACAGCCATGTTAGAACCCCATTAACATGACACTACAACATTCTATAACAGCCATGTTAGAACCCCATTAACATGACACTACAACATTCTATAACAGCCATGTTAGAGCCCCATTAACATGACACTACAACATTCTATAGCAGCCATGTTAGAACCCCATTAACATGACACTACAACATTCTATAACAGCCGTGTTAGAACCCCATTAACATGACACTACAGCATTCTATAACAGCCATGTTAGAGCCTCATTAACATGACACTACAACATTCTATAACAGCCATGTTAGAGCCTCATTAACATGACACTACAACATTCTATAACAGCCATGTTAGAACCCCATTAACATGACACTACAACATTCTATAACAGCCATGTTAGAGCCTCATTAACATGACACTACAACATTCTATAACAGCCATGTTAGAGCCTCATTAACATGACACTACAACATTCTATAACAGCCATGTTAGAACCCCATTAACATGACACTACAACATTCTATAACAGCCATGTTAGAACCCCATTAACATGACACTACAACATTCTATAACAGCCATGTTAGAACCCCATTAACATGACACTACAAGTTAACAATAATAATACTATCAATAATAATAAATAATACTAACAATAATAATAAATAATACTACTAACAATAATAATACAATTAACAATAATAATATGCGTAATAATAATAATATATAATAATAATAATTGTTAATAATAATAAACAATACTGTTAATAATTATAAACAATACTATTAATAATAATATAAATAATATTATTATTAATAGTAATAATGGTATTAATAATAATACTATTAATAATACATACTAATAATAATAAATAATACTATTAATACTTATAATATTAATAATTTGAATAATGCTATAAACAATACCATTGATAATACTAATAATGCTATTAATAATGTTATCGACAATACTGCTATTAATACTGCTATTAATAATACTACTATTAATTATAATAATATTAATAATTATATATATTCAACTCTCAAAGGGCTCTAAAGCACCAACATAAAACAAGCAATTAAAAAACGACTGTAATCATCATGAGTAGATGGACGGTCAAGAGACTAAAAGGTTGAGAAAGTTCATGGCTTGATTGGCATATACACACTGTTTTGATGATAAGCACACACACAGAAATATAGATCTAGAATATCATTGGACATTTGAGTCATTTAGCAGACACTCTTATCCAGAGCCACTTACAGTTAGTTAGCTATCTTAAGACACTGTAGCTAGATGGGACAAACACATATCACAGTCAGTGCATTCCTCTTAAGATAGCTAGATGGGACAAACACATATCACAGTCATAGCGAGTACATTTTTAGAGACAAGTGGATAGG
>NC_052307.1:1727204-1759704 GCF_016432855.1 Salvelinus namaycush
ACATTACAACATTCTATAACAGCCATGTTAGAACCCCATTAACATGACACTACAACATTCTATAACAGCCATGTTAGAGCCTCATTAACGTGACATTACAACATTCTATAACAGCCATGTTAGAACCTCATTAACATGACACTACAACATTCATTAACAGCCGTGTTAGAACCTCATTAACATGACACTACAACATTCTATAACAGCCGTGTTAGAACCCCATTAACATGACACCACAACATTCTATAACAGCCATGTTAGAACCCCATTAACATGACACAACAACATTCTATAACAGCCATGTTAGAACCCCATTAACATGACACTACAACATTCTATAACAGCCATGTTAGAACCCCATTAACATGACACTACAACATTCTATAACAGCCATGTTAGAACCCCATTAACATGACACTACAACATTCTATAACAGCCATGTTAGAACCCCATTAACATGACACTACAACGTTCTATAACAGCCATGTTAGAACCCCATTAACATGACACTACAACATTCTATAACAGCCATGTTAGAACCCAATTAACATGACACTACAACATTCTATAACAGCCATGTTAGAACCCCATTAACATGACACTACAACATTCTATAACAGCCATGTTAGAACCCCATTAACATGACACTACAACATTCTATAACAGCCATGTTAGAACCCCATTAACATGACACTACAACATTCTATAACAGCCATGTTAGAGCCTCATTAACATGACACTACAACATTCTATAACAGCCATGTTAGAACCCCATTAACATGACACTACAACATTCTATAACAGCCATGTTAGAACCTCATTAACATGACACTACAACATTCTATAACAGCCATGTTAGAGCCTCATTAACGTGACATTACAACATTCTATAACAGCCATGTTAGAACCCCATTAACATGACACTACAACATTCTATAACAGCCATGTTAGAGCCTCATTAACGTGACATTACAACATTCTATAACAGCCATGTTAGAACCTCATTAACATGACACTACAACATTCTATAACAGCCGTGTTAGAACCTCATTAACATGACACTACAACATTCTATAACAGCCATGTTAGAACCCCATTAACATGACACTACAACATTATATAACAGCCATGTTAGAACCCCATTAACATGACAGTACAACATTCTATTACAGCCATGTTAGAACCCCATTAACATGACACTACAACATTCTATAACAGCCATGTTAGAACCCCATTAACATGACACTACAACATTCTATAACAGCCATGTTAGAACCCCATTAACATGACACTACAACATTCTATAACAGCCATGTTAGAGCCTCATTAACATGACACTACAACATTCTATAACAGCCATGTTAGAACCCCATTAACATGACACTACAACATTCTATAACAGCCATGTTAGAACCTCATTAACATGACACTACAACATTCTATAACAGCCATGTTAGAACCCCATTAACATGACACTACAACATTCTATAACAGCCATGTTAGAACCCCATTAACATGACACTACAACATTCTATAACAGCCATGTTAGAGCCTCATTAACGTGACATTACAACATTCTATAACAGCCATGTTAGAACCTCATTAACATGACACTACAACATTCTATAACAGCCATGTTAGAGCCTCATTAACATGACACTACAACATTCTATAACAGCCATGTTAGAATCCCATTAACATGACACTACAACATTCTATAACAGCCATGTTAGAACCCCATTAACATGACACTACAACATTCTATAACAGCCATGTTAGAACCCCATTAACATGACACTACAACATTCTATAACAGCCATGTTAGAGCCTCATTAACGTGACATTACAACATTCTATAACAGCCATGTTAGAACCCCATTAACATGACACTACAACATTCTATAACAGCCATGTTAGAGCCTCATTAACGTGACATTACAACATTCTATAACAGCCATGTTAGAACCTCATTAACATGACACTACAACATTCTATAACAGCCATGTTAGAACCTCATTAACATGACACTACAACATTCTATAACAGCCATGTTAGAGCCTCATTAACATGACACTACAACATTCTATAACAGCCATGTTAGAGCCTCATTAACATGACACTACAACATTCTATAACAGCCATGTTAGAATCCCATTAACATGACACTACAACATTCTATAACAGCCATGTTAGAACCCCATTAACATGACACTATAACATTCTATAACAGCCATGTTAGAGCCTCATTAACATGACACTACAACATTCTATAACAGCCATGTTAGAACCCCATTAACATGACACTACAACATTCTATAACAGCCATGTTAGAACCTCATTAACGTGACACTACAACATTCTATAACAGCCATGTTAGAGCCTCATTAACGTGACATTACAACATTCTATAACAGCCATGTTAGAACCCCATTAACATGACACTACAACATTCTATAACAGCCATGTTAGAGCCTCATTAACGTGACATTACAACATTCTATAACAGCCATGTTAGAACCTCATTAACATAACACCACAACATTCTATAACAGCCATGTTAGAACCCCATTAACATGACACTACAACATTCTATAACAGCCATGTTAGAACCCCATTAACATGACACTACAACATTCTATAACAGCCATGTTAGAACCCCATTAACATGACACTACAACATTCTATAACAGCCATGTTAGAACCCCGTTAACATGACACTACAACATTCTATAACAGCCATGTTAGAACCCCATTAACATGACACTACAACATTCTATAACAGCCATGTTAGAACCCCATTAACATGACACTACAACATTCTATAACAGCCATGTTAGAACCCCATTAACATGACACTACAACATTCTATAACAGCCATGTTAGAGCCTCATTAACATGACACTACAACATTCTATAACAGCCATGTTAGAACCCCATTAACATGACACTACAACATTCTATAACAGCCATGTTAGAACCTCATTAACATGACACTACAACATTCTATAACAGCCATGTTAGAGCCTCATTAACGTGACATTACAACATTCTATAACAGCCATGTTAGAACCCCATTAACATGACACTACAACATTCTATAACAGCCATGTTAGAGCCTCATTAACGTGACATTACAACATTCTATAACAGCCATGTTAGAACCTCATTAACATGACACTACAACATTCTATAACAGCCATGTTAGAACCTCATTAACATGACACTACAACATTCTATAACAGCCATGTTAGAACCCCATTAACATGACACTACAACATTCTATAACAGCCATGTTAGAACCCCATTAACATGACACTACAACATTATATAACAGCCATGTTAGAACCTCATTAACATAACACCACAACATTCTATAACAGCCATGTTAGAACCTCATTAACATAACACCACAACATTCTATAACAGCCATGTTAGAACCTCATTAACATGACACTACAACATTCTATAGCAGCCATGTTAGAACCCCATTAACATGACACTACAACATTCTATAACAGCTATGTTAGAACCCCATTAACATGACACTACAACATTCTATAACAGCCATGTTAGAACCCCATTAACATGACACTACAACATTCTATAACAGCCATGTTAGAACCCCATTAACATGACACTACAACATTCTATAACAGCCATGTTAGAACCCCATTAACATGACACTACAACATTATATATCAGCCATGTTATATCCTCATTAACATGACACTACAACATTCTATAACAGCCATGTTAGAACCCCATTAACATGACACTACAACATTCTATAACCGCCATGTTAGAACCTCATTAACATGACACTACAACATTCTATAACAGCCATGTTAGAGCCTCATTAACATGACACTACAACATTCTATAACAGCCATGTTAGAACCCCATTAACATGACACTACAACATTCTATAACAGCCATGTTAGAACCCCATTAACATGACACTACAACATTCTATAATAGCCATGTTAGAGCCTCATTAACATGACACTACATCATTCTATAACAGCCATGTTAGAACCCCATTAACATGACACTACAACATTCTATAGCAGCCATGTTAGAACCCCATTAACATGACACTACAACATTCTATAACAGCCATGTTAGAACCCCATTAACATGACACTACAACATTCTATAACAGCCATGTTAGAACCCCATTAACATGACACTACAACATTCTATAACAGCCATGTTAGAACCCCATTAACATGACACTACAACATTCTATAACAGCCATGTTAGAACCCCATTAACATGACACTACAACATTATATAACAGCCATGTTAGAACCCCATTAACATGACACTACAACATTCTATAACAGCCATGTTAGAACCCCATTAACATGACACTACAACATTCTATAACAGCCATCTTAGAACCCCATTAACATGACACTACAACATTCTATAACAGCCATGTTAGAGCCCCATTAACATGACACTACAACATTCTATAACAGCCATGTTAGAACCCCATTAACATGACACTACACCATTCTATAACAGCCATGTTAGAACCCCATTAACATGACACTACAACATTCTATAACAGCCACGTTAGAACCCCATTAACATGACACTACAACATTCTATAACAGCCATGTTAGAGCCCCATTAACATGACACTACAACATTCTATAACAGCCATGTTAGAACCTCATTAACATGACACTACAACATTCTATAACAGCCATGTTAGAGCCTCATTAACATGACACTACAACATTCTATAACAGCCATGTTAGAATCCCATTAACATGACACTACAACATTCTATAACAGCCATGTTAGAACCCCATTAACATGACACTACAACATTCTATAACAGCCATGTTAGAGCCTCATTAACATGACACTACAACATTCTATAACAGTCATGTTAGAGCCTCATTAACATGACACTACAACATTCTATAACAGCCATGTTAGAACCTCATTAACATGACACTACAACATTCTATAACAGCCATGTTAGAACCCAATTAACATGACACTACAACATTCTATAACAGCCATGTTAGAACCCCATTAACATTACATGGGAAACATTTAAACAATGCTATGTTACTGAATGTCTAGATTTAAAACAATATAAAACATTCTAAAAGTTGACGCAACTAACTACCACTGTCAACTGAATTCAAGAGAGCTCTCTCATGCCACGGTCGTGTTCAGTGATACCCTCTAACCTAGAGAGTTCTCTCAGGCCACGGTCGTGTTCAGGTATACCCTCTAACCTAGAGAGTTCTCTCAGGCCACGGTCGTGTTCAGTGATACCCTCTAACCTAGAGAGTTCTCTCAGGCCACGGTCGTGTTCAGGTATACCCTCTAACCTAGAGAGTTCTCTCAGGCCACGGCCGTGTTCAGGTATACCCTCTAACCTAGAGAGTTCTCTCAGGCCACGGTCGTGTTCAGTGATACCCTCTAACCTAGAGAGTTCTCTCAGGCCACGGTCGTGTTCAGGTATACCCTCTAACCTAGAGAGTTCTCTCAGGCCACGGTCGTGTTTAGGTATACCCTCTAACCTAGAGAGCTCTCTCAGGCCACGGTCGTGTTCAGTGATACCCTCTAACCTAGAGAGTTCTGTCAGGCCCCGGTCGTGTTCAGTGATACCCTCTAACCTAGAGAGTTCTCTCAGGCCACGTCGTGTTCAGGTATACCCTCTAACCTAGAGAGTTCTCTCAGGCCACGGTCGTTTTCAGGTATACCCTCTAACCTAGAGAGTTCTCTCAGGCCACGGTCGTGTTCAGTGATACCCTCTAACCTAGAGAGTTCTCTCAGGCCACAGCCGTGTTCAGGTATACCCTCTAACCTAGAGAGTTCTCTCAGGCCACGTCGTGTTCAGTGATACCCTCTAACCTAGAGAGTTCTCTCAGGCCACGGTCGTGTTCAGGTATACCCTCTAACCTAGAGAGTTCTCTCAGGCCGCGGTCGTGTTCAGTAAGCTCAAAGTGGAAGAATACAGTCAAACAGAGAGACCCCACTACTACTACATAGTCCAATGATACCTACTGGTATTACGCTCAGAGTTCATGAGGCTTACCAAGAATTGGAACTGGAACTGGAAGCTTACTTTACCCTTCTGAACATACCAACCAAATGCATACCTACCTAATCTGAACACAAAGCAAACTGTATATACAGTGCATTCGGAAAGGTTTCAGACCTCTTGACTTTTTCCACAGTTTGTTACATTACAGCCTTATTCTAAAATTGATTAAGTAAACAATTTTCCTCATCAATCTACACACACTACCCCATAATGACGAAGCGAAAACAGGTTTTTAGAACCTTAGAGAAGGACAACCATCTCTGCAGCACTCCACCAATCAGGCCTTTATGGTAGAATTGCCAGACGGAAGCCTCTCCTCAGTAAAAGGCACATGTCAGCCCACTTGGAGTTTGCCAAACGGCACCTAAAGACTCCCAGACCATGAGAAACAAGATTCTCTGGTCTGATTAAAGACTGAACTCTTTGGCCTGAATGCCAAGCGTCACTTCTGGAAAGCATGGTGGTGGCAGTATCAGTATCATGCTGTGGGGCTGTTATTCATCGGCAGGGACTGGGAAACTGGTCAGAATTGAAATAATGATGGATGACGCTAAATACAGGGATAAATACACTAACCTTAACCTTTAAATACACTAACCTTAACTTTTAGTCTGACTCAGGAGGCGTGCACACCATCCACCGCTTCAGAGTATATTCATTGCTAATATTCAGTCCCTGGATGATAAAGTAAATGAGCTCAGGACGAGGATCCCCTTTCAGAGAGATATCAGGGACTGTAACTGTCACGTTCCTGACCTGTTTTCTGTTATTTTTGTATGTGTTTAGTTGGTCAGGGCGTGAGTTGGGGTGGGCATTCTATGTTTTGTGTTTCTATGTTTAGGTTAGTGGTAATTAGCCTTATATGGTTCTCAATCAGGGACAGGTGTTTGACGTTTCCTCTGATTGAGAACCATATAAAGGTAGGCTGTTCACACTGTTTGTTTGTGGGTGATTGTCTTCCGTGTCTGTGTATGTTGCACCATACGGGACTGTTTCGTTTTGTCGTTCATGTATGTAGTCTGTTCCTGTTCGTGCGTTCTTCGTCTATTGTAAGTTCTCAAGTCAGGTCTGTCTACGTACGTTTTGTTATTTTGTAAGTTATTGAAGTATTTTCGTGTTTTCGTCTTTGCTTTAAGAAATATCATGTCATATCACAACGCTGCGCTTTGGTCCAATCCCTACTCCTCCTCTTCTTCCGAAGAGGAGGAGGACAACCGTTACAGTAACATACTCTGTTTCACAGAATCGTGTCTCTCTCCGGATATAATGTCTCCATCCATACAGCCAGCTGGGTTCTCAGTACATCGCACAGACAGGAATAAAGAACTCTCCGGGAAGAAGAAAGGCGGAGGTGTATGATTCATGATGAACTACTCATGCTGTGATTGTGATAACATACAGAAATTCAAGTCCTTTTGTTCACCCAACCTAGAATACCTCACAATCAAATGCCGACTGCATTGCCTCCCGAGAGAATTATCTTCGGTCATCGTCACAGACTTGTATATTCCCCCGTCAAGCCGATACCACGACGGCTCTCAAAGAACTACACTGGACATTGCGCAAACTGGAAACCGCACAACCTGAGGCTGTATTTATTGTAGCTGGGGACTTTAATAAAGCAAATCAACACATCGCCTGTGCTACTTGCGCATCAACAACTTTCGACCATTGGTAGTCTCCCTTCCGGGACGGCTACAAGGCCCTCCCCCGCTCTCCCTTCGGCATATCAGATCAGGCCTACATTCTGCTCCACCTTTTCTATTAGGCAGAAACTCAAACAGGAAGTACTCGTGGTAAGGACCGTTCAATGCTGGTTTGACCAATTGGAATCCTTACTTCAAGATTGTTTTGATCACGCGGCCTGGGATATGTTCCAGGTTGCCTCTGAGAATAACATTGACGTATACACTGACACGGTGACTGAGTTCACCAAGAAGTGTATAGGGGATGTTGTTCCCACCGTGACAATTAAAACCTTTCCAAACCCCCAAAAAGTGGCTATATGGCAGCATTTGCGCTTTAAACCACGGCAAGGTGACTGGGAATATGATCAAGTACAAACAGTCCAGTTATGCCCTCCTTAAGGCAATCAAACAGGCAAAACGTCAGTACAGAGATAAAGTGGAGTCGCAATTCAACGGCTCAGACACAAGAAGTATGTGGCAGGGACTCCAGACAATCACGGACTACAAAGGGAAAACCAGTCACGTCGCAGACACAAGCATCCGGTCAAGCTAAAACACCTTCTTCGTCCGCTTCGAGGAAAACAGTGCCGCCAACGCGGACCCACCGCTGCTTCAGAGGACTGTGAGCTCTTGTTCTCCGTGGCCGATGTGAGTAAGACATTTAAGCGTGTTAATCCTCGCAAGGCTGCCAGCTCAGACCAGGTAGCTGGAGTGTTTACGGACATATTCAACCTCTCCCTATCACAGTCTGCTGTCCCCACTTCCTTCAAGATGTCCACCATTGTTCCTGTATCCAAGAAACCAAAGGTAACTGAACCAAATGACTATCGCTCCGTAACACTCACTTCTGTCATCATGAAGTGCTTTGAGAGGCTAGTTAAGGATCATATCACCTCCACCTTAACCGACATGCTAGTCCCTATAGAGTACCACAGTATGAGTCATAATACCCATAAAACCTAGCAGTCAAACAGGGAAATGATTTTTTCCACCATTCATTTTTCCCCATAGGGGATTTTAGAAACACTTAAAATAAGGGCTGTGTTTCCTGTAGGCTTACAACTGCATGATGTTTTGATAACCGTGTAAATCTCTCTAGGACAAGGTGACTTTGATCAATATAGTAGAGAAGGTGAAAAGCTTCAAGTTCCTCGACGTACACATCACTGGCAATCTGAAATAGTCCACCCACACAGACAGTATGGTGAAGAAGGCACAACAGTACCTCAAGAGGCTGAAGAAATTTGGCTTGTCAACTAAAACCCTCACAAACTTTTACAGATGCACAATTGAGATCATCCTGTCAGGCTGTATCACCGCCTGGTATGGCAACTGCACCGTCCGCAACCGTAGTGCTCTCCAGAGGGTGGTGCGGTCTGCCCAAAGAATCACCTGGGACACACTGCCTCCCCATCAGGACATCTACAGCACCCGGTGTCACAGGAAGTCCAAAAAAGATCAAGGACCCCAGACACTCGAGCCACAGCCTGTTCACCTCACTACCATCTAGCAGACCGAGGCAGTACAGGTGCGTCAAAGCTGGGACCGAGAGACTGAAAAAAAGCTTCTATTTCAAGGCCATCTGACTGTAAAATAGTCAACACTAGCCGCCCTCCACCCAGTACTCAGCCCTGAACTTTAGTCACTAGCCGGCTACCACCCAGTACTCAACTCTGCACCTTAGAGGCTGCTGCCTACTGTATGTACATAGACATGAAACAATAAATGTTTACATAATGTTTTACTAATTTCCTATGTATATACTGTATTCTAGTCAAGTCCATCCTACTCAACTATTGCTTTACATATACTATTCTATCCACGTATTCTACAGATATACTATATATTCTATCCACGTATTCTACAGACATACTATATATTCCATCCACATACTGTCTATATATATATTTATACTCCGGAGTCCGACATTGCTCGTCTTAATATTTCTTAATTCCATTATTTTACTTTTTAGATGAATGTGTATTGTTGTGTATTGTTAGATACTACTGCAGTGTTGGAGCTAGAAACACAAGCATTTCGCTACACCCGCAGTAATATCTGCTAAACATGTGTTACCCTAACCTTCACCACCAAACAAAACCCTAACCTTCACCACCAAACAAAACCCTAACCTTCACCACCAAACAAAACCCTAACCTTCACCACCAAACAAAACCCTAACCTTCACCACCAAACAAAACCCTAACCTTCACCACCAAACAAAACCCGAACCTTCACCACCAAACAAAACCCGAACCTTCGCCACCAAACAAAACCCGAACCTTCACCACCAAACAAAACCCTAACCTTCGCCACCAAACAAAATCCTAACCTTCACTACCAAACAAAATTCTAACCATGAAACAGACCCAAATAAAAAAACTAATTTCCCTAACCAACAAGAAGCTTAGATAACTTGCTCTGTCCAGTAAGCTAGTTTTACTTTGGGCCAGTGGTGATGAAAGAACACATTGGTTGGCAGAGGTTGTTTCGTTTCAGAGAGGCACATTGTGTGCTGAGTTCGCCGGGGACAGGGACAGGGGGCAGGGGCTGACTGGTAATACATACTTGCTATCTTCCGTCTCATCCAGGGGCAGACAGCAAACCAGACCACGGCAGCACAGACCAGAGCCCCTGCCAGCGTGATCAGAGCTATAGCCCACACCGGTAACATCTCCAGACCTAGCACTGAGAGAGGGAGAGAGAGAGCAAAGAGTGAGGGAGCGAGAGAGAGAGAGCAAAGAGTGAGGGAGCGAGAGAGAGCGAGAGAGAGAAGAGCGAGAGAGAAGAGCGAGAGAGAAGAGCGAGAGAGAAGAGAGAGAGAGAGAGAGAGAGAGAGAGAGAGAGAGAGAGAGAGAGAGAGAGAGAGAGAGAGCGAGAGAGAAGAGCGAGAGAGAAGAGCGAGAGAGCGAGCGCAAGAGAGAGCGAGAGAGAACGAGAGAGAGAGACACACACATTTAAATAAAAAAACAAAAAATATATACACAATTGTAGATAATCCCAGTTTTCACCATGTAGACATTGGTATTGTGCTGAGTATAAAGATGAGGTGAGGTGCCCCTCTTAAGTCCCAGGTGTTACTCGGTGCTCCTGTGTAAAAGGCTAGGTTAGGGTTAGCCTCAGTCCTAGTTGTTACATGGTGCTCCTGTGTAAAAGGCTAAGTTAGGGTTAGCCTCAGTCCTAGTTCTTACATGGTGCTCCTGTGTAAAAGGCTAGGTTAGGGTTAGCCTCAGTCCTAGTTGTTACATGGTGCTCCTGTGTAAAAGGCTAAGTTAGGGTTAGCCTCAGTCCTAGTTCTTACATGGTGCTCCTGTGTAAAAGGCTAAGTTAGGGTTAGCCTCAGTCCTAGTTGTTACATGGTGCTCCTGTGTAAAAGGCTAAGTTAGGGTTAGCCTCAGTCCTAGTTCTTACATGGTGCTCCTGTGTAAAAGGCTAAGTTAGGATTAGCCTCAGTCCTAGTTCTTACATGGTGCTCCTGTGTAAAAGGCTAAGTTAGGGTTAGCCTCAGTCCTAGTTGTTACATGGTGCTCCTGTGTAAAAGGCTAAGTTAGGGTTAGCCTCAGTCCTAGTTCTTACATGGTGCTCCTGTGTAAAAGGCTAGGTTAGGGTTAGCCTCAGTCCTAGTTGTTACATGGTGCTCCTGTGTAAAAGGCTAAGTTAGGGTTAGCCTCAGTCCTAGTTCTTACATGGTGCTCCTGTGTAAAGGATGGAGAAGGCGTTGATGCCTATCGTTGAGGCGTAGAACACTGGCAGGGCACGGAGACCGTTGGGCACCGGGTCATCCTAAAGACAAATACACACACAGGTCAAAACCACACACACACACACACCAGAGGAGGCTGGTGGGAGGAGCTATAGGACGCTCATTGTAATGGCTGGAATTGAATTCATGGATAGGAGTCAAAACATTTCAATGAGCCCTTCCTCCTATACTGTAGCTCCTACGACCAGCCACCTCTGACACACACACACACTACTAATAATGTGACTACCGGTAACCCACCTGATTGAGGATGAAGTGTCTGATAAGAAAGAAGAGGAACCCTGACATCATTCCTGACAGTAGGGGAGAGATGAACCAGGATGCAACTGGAGAAAACAGGGAAAGAAGAGGCAGGCTGGGTAATGTAATAGGTAATAGGTAATAGGTAATGTTTGAGAGCATCAATTCTGATAGGTCATTGATCCTAGCTTGCCTGAGCAGACTGAATGAGGTACACGTCACCGTGTATCCTAAATAACTACTCCTGCCTTAGCAGACTGAATGAGGTACACGTCACCGTGTATTCTAAATAACTACTCCTGCCTGAGCAGACTGAATGAGGTACACTTCACCGTGTATCCTAAATAACTACTCCTGCCTTAGCAGACTGAATGAGGTACACGTCACCGTGTATCCTGAATAACTACTCCTGCCTTAGCAGACTGAATGAGGTACAAGTCACCGTGTATCCTGAATAATTACTCCTGCCTGAGCAGACTGAATGAGGTACACGTCATCGCTAATTAACTACTCCTGTTGGGTAGTTTTCGTAGACAGTCAGCCCTACCCCAGAGCAGGCTAGGTAATGTAGTCATAGACAGTCAGCGCTACCCCAGAGCAGGCTGGGTAATGTAGTCATAGACAGTCAGCCTTACCCCAGAGCAGGCTAGGTAATGTAGTCATAGACAGTCAGCCCTACCCCAGAGCAGGCTGGGTAATGTAGTCATAGACAGTCAGCCTTACCCCAGAGCAGGCTAGGTAATGTAGTCATAGACAGTCAGCCCTACCCCAGAGCAGGCTAGGTAATGTAGTCATAGACAGTCAGTCCTACCCCAAAGCAGGCTGGGTAATGTAGTCATAGACAGTCAGCCCTACCCCAGAGCAGGCTGGGTAATGTAGTCATAGACAGTCAGCCCTACCCCAGAGCAGGCTGGGTAATGTAGTCATAGACAGTCAGCCTTACCCCAGAGCAGGCTAGGTAATGTAGTCATAGACAGTCAGCCCTACCCCAGAGCAGGCTAGGTAATGTAGTCATCGACGGTCAGTTCTACCCCAGAGCAGGCTAGGTAATGTAGTCATAGACAGTCAGCCCTACCCCAAGGCAGACTGGGTAATGTAGTCAAACAGACAACTGTACCCAGAGCAGACTGGGTAATGTAGTCATAGAACAATGAACTGTACCCAGAGCAGGCTGGGTAATGTAGTCAGAGAGTCATCCTATCCACCAGAGACTGGGTAATGTAGGCACATGCCCAATCCATCAGGGGTAGGGCTAGAGGGTCTATAAGAGATTGGAACTCACACAGAGAGGGCTAGGTTCCATATTAGACTGAGTCATGTGATGACTAGCCAGTGGTGGGCTGGGTAATGTAGTCATAATAGACTGAGTCATATGATGACTAGCCAGTGGTGGGCTGAAAGAGATCCTAATAAACAAATAATTATCAATCTTGACCAGCTGCAGGCTGGGTAATGTAGTCATAATAGACTGAGTCATGTGATGACTAGCCAGTGGTGGGCTGAAAGAGATCCTAATAAACAAATAATTATCAATCTTGACCAACTGCAGGCTGGGTAATGTAGTCATTGATAGTAAACCCCATGCAGAGCAGGCTGGGTAACGTAGTCATTGACATACCAATCTTGACCAGCTGCATCCACTGTACGCCCTTGGTGCCAATGGCCACCATGGAGAACCCGATGGTCGAACCCACGATGCAATGCGTCCCGGAGATGGGTAGTTTGAGGAACGAGGCGATGAGTTGCCAAATCGCCGAACCTGTAGATAGAGAGGGAGTGAGAGAGACAGAGAGGGAGGGGGGTGGTCGTACAAACTATAAGATTTGGCCTGAAAAATTATAGAAACTTTTGATTTCTCCAGGTAAGTTGACTGAGAAGACGTTCTCATTTACAGCAACGACCTGGGGAATAGTTACTGGGGAAAGGAGGGGGATGAATGAGCCAATTGTAAACTGGGGATTATTAGGTGACCATGATGGTATGACAGACAGCTTGGGAATTTAGCCAGGACACCGGGGTTAACACCCCTACTCTTACTAAAAGTGCCATGGGATCTTTAATGACCTCAGAGAGTCAGGACACCCGTTTAACATCCCATCCAAAAGACAACACCCTACACAGGGGAATGTCCCCAATCACTGCTCTGGGGAATTGGGATATTTTTTAGACCAGAGGAAAGAGTGCCTCCTACTGGCCCTCCAACACCACTTCCAGCAGGATCTGGTCTCTCATCCAGGGACTGACCAGGACCAACCCTGCTTAGCTTCAGAAGTAAGCTAGCAGTGGGATGCAGGGTGGTAACGCTGCTGGCTGAGTCAGTTAGGTTCAGACACAGTTCAAGAAAATAGCTTTTTGTTAGCCTTCGTATTGGATGAAAAACAGCTGTATAATACTACAAGACAGCATAACAACCTGTTGTCAGACAGCTGTATAATACTACAAGACAGCGTAATGATAATGATCTCCCAGACTGGTAGCATCCCCAGATCACCCAGACTGGTAGCATCCCAAGACCCAGATCACCCAGACTGGTAGCATCCCCAGACCCAGATCACCCAGACTGGTAGCATCCCCAGACCCAGATCACCCAGACTGGTAGCATCCCCAGACCCAGATCACCCAGACTGGTAGCATCCCCAGATCACCCAGACTGGTAGCATCCCCAGATCACCCAGACTGGTAGCATCCCCAGATCACCCAGACTGGTAGCATCCCCAGATCACCCCCAGACTCGTAGCATCCCCAGATCACCCCTAGACTCGTAGCATCCCCAGATCACCCCCAGACTCGTAGCATCCCCAGATCACCCCCAGACTCGTAGCATCCCCAGATCACACCCAGACTCGTAGCATCCCCAGACCCAGACTCGTAGCATCCCCAGATCACCCAGACTCGTAGCATCCCCAGACCCAGACTCGTAGCATCCCCAGATCACCCAGACTCGTAGCATCCCCAGATCACTCAGACTCGTAGCATCCCCAGACCCAGACTCGTAGCATCCCCAGACCCAGACTCGTAGCATCCCCAGATCACACAGACTCGTAGCATCCCCAGACCAAGACTCGTAGCATCCCCAGATCACTCAGACTCGTAGCATCCCCAGATCACTCAGACTCGTAGCATCCCCAGATCACTCAGACTCGTAGCATCCCCAGATCACCCCCAGACTCGTAGCATCATTGACAACATTGACGAATACGCTGATTCGGTGAGCGAGTTCATTAGAAAGTGCATTGACGATGTCGTACCCACAGCAACGATTAAAACGTTCCCAAACCAGAAACCGTGGATTGATGGCAGCATTCGCGTGAAACTGAAAGCGCGAACCACTGCTTTTAACCAGGGCAAGGTGACCGGAAACATGACCGAATACAAACAGTGTAGCTATTCCCTCCGCAAGGCAATCAAACAAGCTAAGTCCCAGTATAGAGACAAAGTAGAGTCTCAATTCAACAGCTCAGACACAAGAGGTATGTGGCAGGGTCTACAGTCAATCACGGATTACAAAAAGAAAACCAGCCCCGTCGCGGACCAGGATGTCTTGCTCCCAGACAGACTAAATAACTTTTTTGCTCGCTTTGAGGACAATACAGTGCCACTGACACGGCCCGCTACCAAAACCTGCGGGCTCTCCTTCACTGCAGCCGAGGTGAGTAAAACATTTAAACGTGTTAACCCTCGCAAGGCTGCAGGCCCAGACGGCATTCCCAGCCGCGTCCTCAGAGCATGCGCAGACCAGCTGGCTGGTGTGTTTAAGGACATATTCAATCAATCCTTATCCCAGTCTGCTGTTCCCACATGCTTCAAGAGGGCCACCATTGTTCCTGTTCCCAAGAAAGCTAAGGTAACTGAACTAAACGACTACCGCCCCGTAGCACTCACTTCCGTCATCATGAAGTGCTTTGAGAGACTAGCCAAGGACCATATCACCTCCACCCTACCTGACACCATAGACCCACTCCAATTTGCTTACGGACCCAATAGGTCCAAAGACGACGCAATCGCAACCACACTGCACACTGCCCTATCCCATCTGGACAAGAGGAATACCTATGTGAGAATGCTGTTCATCGACTACAGCTCAGCATTTAACACCATAGTACCCTCCAAACTCGTCATCAAGCTCGAGACCCTGGGTCTCGACCCCGCCCTGTGCAACTGGGTCCTGGACTTCCTGACGGGCCGCCCCCAGGTGGTGAGGGTAGGTAACAACATCTCCACCCCGCTGATCCTCAACACTGGGGCCCCACAAGGGTGCGTTCTGAGCCCTCTCCTGTACTCCCTGTTCACCCACGACTGCGTGGCCATGCACGCCTCCAACTCAATCATCAAGTTTGCGGACGACACTACAGTGGTAGGCTTGATTACCAACAACGACGAGACGGCCTACAGGGAGGAGGTGAGGGCCCTCGGAGTGTGGTGTCAGGAAAATAACCTCACACTCAACGTCAACAAAACAAAGGAGATTATTGTGGACTTCAGGAAACAGCAGAGGGAGCACCCCTCTATCCACATCGACGGGGCAGTAGTGGAGAAGGTGGAAAGTTTTAAGTTCCTCGGTGTACACATCACGGAAAAACTGAATTGGTCCACCCACACAGACAGCGTTGTGAAGAAGGCACAGCAGCGCCTCTTCAACCTCAGGAGGCTGAAGAAATTCGGCTTGTCACCAAAAGCACTCACAAACTTCTACAGATGCACAATCGAGAGCATCCTGTCGGGCTGTATCACCGCCTGGTACGGCAACTGCTCCGCCCACAACCGTAAGGCTCTCCAGAGGGTAGTGAGGTCTGCACAACGCATCACCGGGGGCAAACTACCTGCCCTCCAGGACACCTACACCACCCGATGTCACAGGAAGGCCATAAAGATCATCAAGGACAACAACCACCCGAGCCACTGCCTGTTCACCCCGCTATCATCCAGAAGGCGAGGTCAGTACAGGTGCATCAAAGCAGGGACCGAGAGACTGAAAAACAGCTTCTATCTCAAGGCCATCAGACTGTTAAACAGCCACCACTAACATTTAGTGGCCGCTGCCAACATACTGACTCAACTCCAGCCACTTTAATAATGGGAATTGATGGAAATTATGTAAAAATGTATCACTAGCCACTTTAAACAATGCCACTTAATATAATGTTTACATACCCTACATTACTCATCTCATATGTATATGTATATACTGTACTGTATATCATCTACTGCATCTTGCCATCTTTATGTAATACATGTATCACTAGCCACTTTAAACTATGCCACTTTATGTTTACATACCCTACATTACTCATCTCATATGTATAGACTGTACACTATACCATCTACTGCATCTTGCCTATGCCGTTCTGTACCATCACTCATTCATATATCTTTATGTACATATTCTTTATCCCTTTACACTTGTGTGTATAAGGTAGTAGTTGTGGAATTGTTAGGTTAGATTACTTGTTGGTTATTACAGCATTGTCGGAACTAGAAGCACAAGCATTTCGCTACACTCGCATTAACATCTGCTAATCATGTGTATGTGACAAATAAAATTTGATTTTGATTTGACTCGTAGCATCCCCAGATCACCCCCAGACTCGATGCATCCCCAGCACTGAAACACTCACACAATGAATGGTATACGTACCGACCATGGCGCTGACCTCCCCTGCCATGAGAACAGGCACCGTCTCGTTGTATAGGTTGACGTCTATGATGCCCTTCCGTATGGTCTCTCCCACCTTGGCTCCAAGCAGCATGGAACCCAACGTCTCAAAGATGGACGCCAGGATACAGGCCTGTTTCAGCGTCACCACCCCCGACCCCACCGCCGTCCCGAACGAGTTTGCCACGTCGTTGGCCCCCACAGAGAAGGCCAGGATGAAGGCTATGACGAAGCCCAGGATCACCATCCACAGGTACTCTTGTAAATCCACCATCTTGACTCTCGATCAAAAATCCCAAATCCACAGAAAAAACAAGACAGACAGGAGAAAAACCTACCCAACTCAACCTACCCAACTCAGCTAAAAGCAGCTAGCTGTTGGTGCGTTGGGAGTAGAGCTGTAAATCCCTTCCTCTGTGCGTACGAAGCTCTGCTGTGACTTCGTCCCCTTCCTGGTTGTGTTCAGTTGGAGGGGAGCAGTGTGTCGCTAACTCAGCGTCTGGAAGTCAGTCTGTGGAGAGGAGGCGGCTAGTGGCGGACGGAGGGGGCATTCCATGACTCAGAGCTGAGACAGTCCCGTCTACACACGTCCCTCACCTGACAAACACACAAAGAAAAGAGAGGTTAGAGGTCATGATTAGGTTAGACCCCCCCCCCCCCCCCCCCAACAACAGACCAATGAGAATGTCTGCTCCCCCAACACCAACCAATCAGAGTGACTGTCCCCCCCCAACACCTACCAATGAATCTAATGAAACGAGGTGGATGAGAGGTGCAGTCTTTGATTAACGCGAGCACACTGAAGGGTGTGTGTGTGTGTAAGCAGAGGACAGCTCCGATAGCCAGCCACAATAGGAAATAATTGCATCATGGTCCATACTTTTAAAAGAATCAAATCATCCCTGTTAGCTGGACTGGGGCTATAAAAAGACTAGTGTGTGGGGAACGAGATGTGAGCTATGTGTTCAGTGTTAGGAGTAGCATATTAACACCCTCTCTCTCCACCATAACAAGGCCCTTTGCTGTCAGCTGCTATAAGGCCTGATCACCTTTCACTGCTTCTCCACTGTTGAGTTTCCATCCAGATAATATTAGCATCTGATATGGACAAGTATCAAAGTAGTGAGTGCTGATCTCGGATCAGTTTTCAGATAATCTGATTCATTATGATCTAAAAAAGGCTAAACTGATCCTCGATCAGCACTTTTAGTCTGAGACACTTTTTGAATAATGGGCCCCTTTTACACCAGCCTCCCAGATCAAATCAAATCAAATGGTATTTGTCACTAGCGCCGAATACAACAACCTTACAGTGAAATTCTTACTGACAAGCCCTTAACCAACAATCCAGTAAAAAAATAAAAAAATAAAAAATAAAAATAAACAGCTCCCCTGGGTAGACCATCTATCTGATGCCGTCTGGTCAAAACAGGTACGACATTGTTGCCGCCCGTAGTATTAAAGGCAAGGGAAGCCAGCGAGCATCTGGTCTCCCTTGACAAAAAAAGGCAGTTAACCCATTGTTCTCCGGGATGTGGATGTCGATTCAGTCAGACCCCCCCCCCCCCACCTCTCTGATTCAGAGGGGTTGGGTTAAATGCGGAAGACACATTTCAGTTGAATACATTCAGTTGGACAACTGACTAGGTATCCCCCCCCTTTGTTGTAACAGGTGCCCTGCTTGGCCATTGCGCATGTAAACAAAAGCATGAGAAGAGAGCAATGTTTCGTGTGTGTGTCTATGTGTAATGGTATCCCCCCCCTTTCCCTTCCATTAGTCTAGACCCTGCTCTAAATGCCTTAGTCCTGCTGCTGTAGTTTGCCGTATTAAAGGTTCTTAGTGAGAGAGTCACCACAACAACACAAACAGGCAGCGAGAGGTTTTGAAATGAGCCTATAAGTACATGTAGACTTCCCAAGGCTGAGACAGGCAGTCAGCTAGGGGCTATTCTCAGATTTAAAACATTTAAAAAACATGGTTTATGGATTCAACTAGTTTAGCAACAGCATCAACATGTTTAGGTCCTGACTCCAGACCTGTATTTGGGTGAAGACAGTAGATAGCTACCTAGCTAACACTTGTTTATGAACTTTACCCAGACCTGTATTTGGGTGAGGACGGTCGCTGACAACTTGTTTATGGGCTGAACTGAGGCCTGTATTTGGGCAGACAGTGACAGTGTCGGGGCAGACAGGATCATTTCAGCCCGTCTCTCTGTTTTGGTAGCCACCAGGAAACACGTCCACAATGGCACTATGTGGGCCCAATGCACCTTTGCTCATCGGGTCCATGTTGGCCCCAAGGCAATGGCCCAGTGTGGCCAGCTCTCACCTTGCCTGAAATAAGCCCATCTTTTCCCAGAAAACCTACTAATTTTGGATTTGTTTATATTCGTCCTGTTCGTGTGTAATGGAAATGTTTGAATTTAAATTTTTATATCCCAACTCTCCCTGAGACACCTGCAGGGTCACCACCAGGGTCCACCAGGGTCACCCCCAGGGTCACCCCCAGGGTCCACACCAGGGTCACCACCAGGGTCACCACCAGGGTCACTACCAGGGTCACTACCAGGGTCACCACCAGGGTCACTACCAGGGTCACTACCAGGGTCACCACCAGGGTCACCACCAGGGTCCACCAGGGTCCACCACCAGGGTCCACCAGGGTCACTACCAGGGTCACTACCAGGGTCACTACCAGGGTCACCACCAGGGTCACCACCAGGGTCCACCAGGGTCCACCACCAGGGTCCACCACCAGGGTCCACCAGGGTCCACCACCAGGGTCCACCAGGGTCACCACCAGGGTCCACCAGGGTCACCACCAGGGTCACCCCCAGGGTCACCACCAGGGTCCACCACCAGGGTCACCACCAGGGTCACTACCAGGGTCCACCAGGGTCCACCAGGGTCACCACCAGGGTCCACCACCAGGGTCACCACCAGGGTCACTACCAGGGTCCACCAGGGTCCACCAGGGTCCACCAGGGTCACCACCAGGGTCACTACCAGGGTCACCCCCAGGGTCCACCAGGGTCACCACCAGGGTCACTACCAGGGTCACTACCAGGGTCACCACCAGGGTCACTACCAGGGTCACTACCAGGGTCACCACCAGGGTCACCACCAGGGTCACCACCAGGGTCACTACCAGGGTCACTACCAGGGTCCACCAGGGTCCACCAGGGTCCACCACCAGGGTCACTACCAGGGTCACCACCAGGGTCACCCCCAGGGTCACCACCAGGGTCACTACCAGGGTCACTACCAGGGTCACCACCAGGGTCCACCAGGGTCCACCACCAGGGTCCACCAGGGTCACTACCAGGGTCACCACCAGGGTCACCACCAGGGTCACCACCAGGGTCCACCACCAGGGTCCACCACCAGGGTCCACCACCAGGGTCCACCAGGGTCACCACCAGGGTCACCACCAGGGTCACTACCAGGGTCACCACCAGGGTCACCACCAGGGTCACCACCAGGGTCACTACCAGGGTCACCACCAGGGTCACTACCAGGGTCACTACCAGGGTCACCATTGCACAGTGCCCCTTGGAACAATTAGGATTATGTGCCTTGCTCAAGGGCACAGTGGCAGACTTTTCACCTTGTGAAATTGTGAGTGATGGTTGCTGATAATGCGCCTCTATACGCCTATGTAGATATTCCATGAAATAAATTTTAAAAATCTGCCATTTCCAGCTACAATAGTCATTTACAACATTAACAATGTCTATACTGTATTTCTGATCAATTTGATGTCATTTTAATTTACCAAAAAAATTGCTTTTCTTTCAAAAACAAGAACATTTCTAAGTGAACCCAAACTTTTGAACGGTAGTGTATATTTTTACAAGAGAAACTTTCTCATAATATTTGATCACCATGATCAAACAAAAGAACCCTTAAACAGGAACGAAACTCAGCAATGGCTGTACAAAAACAACTGAACTGGTGTTGCACGGTATACTGAAATTTATATAGCCTCTCTACTGTATATAGCCTCTCTGCTGTATGTAGCCTCTCTACTGTATATAGCCTCTCTACTGTATGTAGCCTCTCTACTGTATATAGCCTCTCTACTGTATATAGCCTCTCTACTGTATATAGCCTTTCTACTGTATATAGCCTCTCTACTGTATATAGCCTCTCTGCTGTATATAGCCTCTCTACTGTATATAGCCTCTCTACTGTATATAGCCTCGCTACTGTATATAGCCTCTCTACTGTATATAGCCTCACTACTGTATATAGCCTCTCTACTGTATATAGCCTCTCTACTGTATATAGCCTCTCTACTGTATATAGCCTCGCTACTGTATATAGCCTCGCTACTGTATATAGCCTCGCTACTGTATATAGCCTCTCTACTGTATATAGTCTCTCTACTGTTTATAGCCTCTCTGCTGTATATAGCCTCTCTGCTGTATATAGCCTCTCTACTGTATATAGCCTCACTACTGTATATAGCCTCACTACTGTATATAGCCTCGCTACTGTATATAGCCTCACTACTGTATATAGCCTCTCTACTGTATATAGCCTCTCTACTGTATATAGCCTCTCTACTGTATATAGCCTCTCTACTGTATATAGCCTCAATACTGTATATAGCCTCTCTACTGTATATAGCCTCACTGCTGTATATAGCCTCACTGCTGTATATAGCCTCTCTACTGTATATAGCCTCTCTACTGTATATAGCCTCTCTACTGTATAGAGCCTCTCTACTGTATATAACCTCTACTGTATATAGCCTCACTACTGTATATAGCCTCTCTACTGTATATAGCCTCTCTACTGTATGTAGCCTCTCTACTGTATATAGCCTCACTACTGTATATAGCCTCTCTACTGTATATAGCCTCGCTACTGTATATAGCCTCTCTACTGTATATAGCCTCTCTACTGTATATAGCCTCTCTACTGTATATAGCCTCTCTACTGTATATAACCTCTCTACTGTATATAGCCTCACTACTGTATATAGCCTCACTACTGTATATAGCCTCACTACTGTATATAGCCTCTCTACTGTATATAGCCTCTCTACTGTATATAGCCTCTCTACTGTTATTTTCACAGTCTTTTTACTGTTGTTTTTATTTCTTTACCTACCTATTGTTCACCTAATACAATTTTTTGCACTATTGGTTAAAGCCTGTAAGTAAGCATTTCACTGTAAGGTCTACACCTCTTGTATTCGGCGCACGTGACAAATAAACTTTGATTTGATGACTAAAATAAAACGTTTCGGTAAGAGAATGTGTTACTGTCAGTATTTCTCTACTTACTCATTCATTGCTAGAGCGGTCGGGGTTGCATTGTCAACTCCTCACTCAAGCGAAAACACTGGAATAATGTAACACGACACG
This sequence comes from Salvelinus namaycush, assembly GCF_016432855.1. Taxonomy (NCBI): domain Eukaryota; kingdom Metazoa; phylum Chordata; class Actinopteri; order Salmoniformes; family Salmonidae; genus Salvelinus; species Salvelinus namaycush. The sequence continues at coordinate 1,750,003 of NC_052307.1, forward strand.
TAGAAATGTTGAAACTGTTCGCAAAACAAGGTCCATCAGCGGAGGAGGGGCGGACGGTTCATAATAATTATCTGGAATGGAGCCGATGGAATGGCAACAAACAATGTGTTTGATATATTCGATACCAGTCCACTGATTCCGCTCCAGCCATTACCACGAGCCCGTCCTCCCCAATTAAAGTGCCACCAACCTCCTGTGATGTCCGTACCAGATAGAACACTTTTACAATGTCATATGATACCGGTAGCTTCCAGCTTTAAAAAGGTGCACTATGCCGAAATCGCTTCACCATTTCCTGGTTGATACAATTCTAATAGTTTGCCTAACTTCAGTTTATGTACCAAAACAAGCAAGTATAGTGTGGAGAATCATTGTACCATCTAAACCGCTATGAAATATATTTTCCATAACCAAAAATTATTGTCTTTTCAGCTGTTTAAAGCTGGTGTACAAAACCGAAAGTAAAAAAAATTGCAAAAACCAAACTTAACAGGAAAAGATAGAAATAGAGCAGATCTACAAGCTTCTAAACACGTCAATGAGAATGACAGATCTATAACTGATATTTCTGTGTGAAATTGATAGGGTCGTCCAAACGGTTACATATTGCAGGCCTACTTTCCTTGTCACGGCTGAAGCAAACATCAATTCGCTACCCTAGTACTGCGTCTGTGATAATATGCTAACTATAATGTAAAATATGCTGATTTCAAAGCTGATTGACACCAAAAAACATAATTATTAATTCCCTTAGGTCTCCCTCGCCACCAAAAAACTCATTAACTTCTTCATCTCCATGTCTGGTTTCTAGATTTCCATAGCTACAAAGTCTGAGTCCACAGCCACTTTCTGCTTGCAAATGACATCATTACTCTTAAAGAGACAGCACACACTTTTATAAAATAAAGAGGATTGCTTATTCTATGCAAATGTTGTTGATCAGTATAATAAAATAATATGTTCTCCTAGCAGTTTCCGAAATGGAAGGGATAGTTTGTCATCTGTAGCCCCCATGAAATCAGCTAAAACAAGCTGAATAACTCAATGCATGACGCACTCCTATTGAATAATATTAATTCACCTGTATTATGAACAGGCCTAGGCTACATCTTGATTTACCCCAGTTTATCAATAGAGATTTACTATTCAAATGAATTATTACCATTATGTTGTTTTATAGTTAGAATGGTAAAAATGAAGTTCAAAATTGATTGGATGATTTGATTCATTAATTCATATATGGCTGTCTCTCCAAAGTCTAGCCTGTGTTGGGCTGGTGTAGGCTAGTCTGTGTTGGGCTGGCCTGTGTTGGGCTGGTGTAGGCTAGCCTGTGTTGGGCTGGCCTGTGTTGGGCTGGTGTAGGCTAGTCTGTGTTGGGCTGGCCTGTGTTGGGCTGGTGTAGGCTAGCCTGTGTTGGGCTGGTGTAGGCTAGCCAGTGTTGGGCTGGTGTAGGCTAGCCAGTGTTGGGCTGGTGTAGGCTAGCCTGTGTTGGGCTGGTGTAGGCTAGCCAGTGTTGGGCTGGTGTAGGCTAGCCTGTGTTGGGCTGGTGTAGGCTAGCCAGTGTTGGGCTGGTGTAGGCTAGCCTGTGTTGGGCTGGTGTAGGCTAGCCAGTGTTGGGCTGGTGTAGGCTAGCCTGTGTTGGGCTGGTGTAGGCTAGCCTGTGTTGGGCTGGTGTAGGCTAGCCTGTGTTGGGCTGGTGTAGGCTAGCCTGTGTTGGGCTGGTGTAGGCTAGCCTGTGTTGGGCTGGTGTAGGCTAGCCTGTATTGGGCTGTGTTGGGCTAGCCTGTGTTGGGCTGGTGTAGGCTAGCCTGTGTTGGGCTGGGTTGGGCTAGCCTGTGTTGGGCTGGGTTGGGCTAGCCTGTGTTGGGCTGGTGTAGGCTAGCCTGTGTTGGGCTGGGTTGGGCTAGCCTGTGTTGGGCTGTGTTGGGCTAGCCTGTGTTGGGCTGGGTTGGGCTTGGTATGGGAGTACGTACAACAACACACATTCTCTCTCACCACTAGAATGTGTCAGATAGACCAGTACCGCCAAAGAGTCCGCTACAACAGGCAAGAACACACCTGGGTTCAAATACTATTTGAAATCTTTAAAATTATTTTAGAATTTGCTTCAGCCTGTTTGAGGTGCCAGATGCATCGGGTTTACAATTTCTCAACTATTGGTTCTGCTTCCATTGCACCAGGCAAGCTCAATCAAGCCCAGCTTAAGTATTTCAAATGAATTAGAATAGCATTTGAACCCGGGACTGGATAGGAGTGCAACGCTAGTCCTGCCTGTGACACACTGTCCGCCACACGCTTCAAAACCCCAGAGAAATCTCTCACCCGCTGATCAAAAACCCAACACATTGTCCGCCACACGCTTCAATACCCCAGAGAAATCTCTCACCTGCTGATCAAAAACCCAACTCGATACCCCATGGGACTAAATACTTCCTGTTTCTGATTTGTTTTCCCACAAATGATCAAAATGAATTTATAGAGGTAAATGATGCACATGTCCTCTACAGTAAGCCTTTCCCCCCCATGTAAACAGCTTGAAACCAGACTAATACATATTGTGGGCTCTGGGGGTACGTGGGCTACGAAGCTCTTTTCGAAACATCCCCCTCTACTAGCCTGCACTCCTCCCTGACACACTAGCCCGCCCTCTCTCCGTCCAACAGCTCAGACCTCTCTGGAACACTTAGTGGGTCATAGCCCTGACATACCCCGTGTGTCGCTGGCCCAACATCAACCAGAAAACCCAGTTGAGCTGGGCAACTGCCTGCAGCCCCCGTTTCCATTTCCAAATTTGGCATCACGCGATTACATGTTGTGCAGTCCTCCCCACTATGACTCGTCGGGAAAGCACGCAGTTTATTAGGCTACAGATGAAATAAATCGTGGTGAACATCACAGGGTGGCGAAAGCGCGAGGTGATGAGCTTGATGCTCCTTTCCAATGAATATCGAGGGTCTTATTCTGGTGACATGATGATCGACGTTTGTCTTTCGTCCATAATAATCTCATCGTGTAGGCTATACGTGCGCCCTGAATGCTTTTGGAGTGAGGACATGTGCCAATAACAGAGTGGACACACTCGCTATAAAACATAAAACATTTTGTGACAAAACCATCAGTAGATTTGAAAAAGGAATGGAAAACCATTTAGCTTGTAATTTTTATTTGTTACATGGGAATTTAACCGCAAAATGTATTTTTATGTGCACTTCGTCATCACACACAGCCTTTTCTCTGTCAATTTGATCTCTGGTGGGAAAATGCACAGTTTTTTTATCAAATACTTGAAAGTACTACTTAAGTAGCTTTTTGGGATATCTGTACTTTACTATTTATATTTTTTTAAATCTTTTACTTCACTACAATCCGAAAGAAAATAATGTACTTTTTACTCCATAAATTTTCCTTGACACCCAAAAGTACTCATACACTTTGAACACAATTTTCCTGTCCTGCTAATTCACACACTTATCAAGATAAGTGGTCATCTCTACTGCCTCTGATCTAGCGGACTGACTAAACATTACGAGCTTGGTTTGTAAATGTTGTCTGAATGTTGGGAGCGGGTCCATGGCTATCCGTAAAAAAATAAAAAATAAATGTTGTCGTCTGGTTTGCTTAATAAGGAGTTTGAAATGATTCAAGTTTTAATTTTGTTACTGAAAATATATTTAAGCTATTACATTTTGATACTTAAGTATATTTAAAACCAAATACTTTTACTCAAGTAGTATTTTACTGGGTGACTTTCACTTGAATAATTTTCTATTAAAAGGTATCTTTACTTTTACTACAGTTTGACAATTGAGTACTTTTTTCTACCACTGGAACATCTAACAGGTTATGTATCTACAGGAAGTGGCACTATTCCCAATATAGTGAATTACTTCTGACAAGGACTCATATGGATCTGGTCAGAAGTTGTTCACTAGGCAAGTCAGTTAAGAACAAATTCTTATTTACAATTACAGCCTACCAGGGAACAGTGGGCCTTGTTCAGGGGAATAATGACAGATTTGTACCTTGTCAGCTCAGGGATTCGATCCAGCAACCTTTCAGTAACTGGCCCAACGCTCTAACCACTAGGCTACCTGCCACCCCAAATGTGTGTCAGAAGTGGGATATAGGGCTGTGACGGTCATGGAATTTTGGATGACCGTTGTTATTGGCCAGCCAAATGACTCATTCACCGTCATAACCATTCGAACAGCAAAAAGACTCACATTTTCTCCTCTGGAAATAGAATGAATAGAACAGGCGTTCCCAGTTAAAGTCAATGATGGCACTGGCGACCATTTGCAGGTGTACCCATAGGAGTAAACCAGGTAGTAATAGCAGGAAGTGTAGCCATCAAATATATGCTGAGATTTATTGATTCAACTCAACTGACTTTGGGTGAACCCTGGCCTAAGTCAGGGATCATTAATTAGATTCAGCCATGGGATGATTTGTTTCTTTGAACGGATGGGCATCAAGATCCCCAAACAGATATAGTATTTGACTAAAACAATAATTTCAAACCTTGCTTACATTTGTATAAGATCATATATATCTAATTATGCGTGGAAATACATTTCCAAAATTGAAATCACTTGGAGCTGATTTTCTGTTGTTTTTACAGTATTTTATGTCCAACAAAAAAAAAAACATAAAAATGTTAATTTTTTTCTCAGATTTTTTTTTTGAGGGGAGGGGGGTACTGTTATGCCTTCTTCACCACACTGTCGGTGTGGGTGGACCATTTCAGATGGTCAGTCATGTGTAGGCCGAGGAACTTGAAGCTTTTCACCTTCTCTACTGCAGTCCCGTCGATGTGGATAGAGGCATGTTTCCTGCTGTCTGCTGTTTCCTGAAGTCCATAATCAGCTCCTTCGTTTTGTTAATGTTGAGAGAGAGGTTATTTTCCTGGCACCACTCCGCCAGGGCCCTCACCTCCTCCCTGTAGGCTGTCTCATCATTGTTGGTAATCAGGCCAACTACTGTTGTGTCGTCTGCAAACTTGATGATTGAGTTGAGGCGGGGGGTGGCCACGCGGTCATGGTTGAACAGGGAGAATAGGAGGGGGCTGAGCGCGCACCCTTGTGGGGCCCCTGTTCCCCGGGCGCCGAAGACGTGGGTGTCGATTAAGGCAGTCCCCCGCACCTCTCTGATTCAGAGGGGTTGGGTTAAATGCGGAAGGCACATTTCAGTTGGACAACTAACTAGGTTTCCCCCTTTCCTTTTCCCTTTCCTTTCCCTGTGTTGAGGATCAGTGAAGTGGAGGTGCTGTTTCCTACCTTCACAACCTGGGGGCGGCCCGTCAGGAAGTCCAGGACCCTGTTGCACATGGCGGGGTTCAGACCCAGGGCCCCGAGCTTAATGAAGAGTTTGGAGGGTACTATGGTGTTGAATGCTGAGCTGTAGTCAATGAACACCATTCTTACAGAGGTATTCCTCTTGTCCAGATGGGATAGGCCAGTGTCTAGTGTGATGGCGATTGCATCGTTAACCCTCTGAAGAGGGTTAACATGCTTAAATGTCTTACTCTCGTCTGCCACGGAAAACGAGAGCCAACAGACCTTCGGAGCGGGCCGTGTCGTTGGCACTGTGTTATCCTCAAAACGGGCCGCGTCGTTGGCACTGTGTTATCCTCAAAACGGGCCGCGTCGTTGGCACTGTGTTATCCTCAAAACGGGCCGCGTCGTTGGCACTGTGTTATCCTCAAAACGGGCCGCGTCGTTGGCACTGTGTTATCCTCAAAGCGGGCCGCGTCAGTGGCACTGTGTTATCCTCAAAACGGGCCACGTCGGTGGCACTGTGTTATCCTCAAAACGGGCCGTGTCGTTGGCACTGTGTTATCCTCAAAGCGGGCCTCGTCGGTGGCACTGTGTTATCCTCAAAGCGGGCCTCGTCGGTGGCACTGTGTTATCCTCAAAGCGGGCCTCGTCGGTGGCACTGTGTTATCCTCAAAGCGGGCCTCGTCGGTGGCACTGTGTTATCCTCAAAGCGGGCAAGACGTCGGTTTTCCTTTTGTAAATCGGTGATTGTCTGTAGACCCTGCCACATATGTCTCGTGTGGCTGTTGACTTGCGACTCTACTTTGTCTCTATACTGACATTTTGCCTGTTTGATTGCCTTACGGAGGGAATAACTACACTGTTTGTATTCTGCCATATTCCCAGTCACCTTGTCATGGTTAAATGCGGTAGTTGGCGCTTTCAGTTTTGCACGAATGCTGCCATCTATCCATGATTTCTGGTTAGGGAAGGTTTTAATAGTCACAGTGGGAACAACATCTCCTATACACTTCCTGATGAACTCTGTCACCGTGTCAGTGTATACGCCAATGTTATTCTCAGAGGCTTCCCGGAACATATCCCAGTCCACGTGATCAAAACAAGTATTTTTCGTACAGAAGGTGGTTTAACTGTGGCACAGAATCAGACGTGTGTGTATGTGTGTGTGTGTGTGTGTGTGTGTGTGTGTGTGTGTGTGTGTGTGTGTGTGTGTGTGTGTGTGTGTGTGTGTGTGTGTGTGTGTGTGTGTGTGTGTGTGTGTGTGTGTGTGTGAGCGCTTGTCTCAGGGGGAATTGTCAAGCTTGCGAGTTTCTAAACGGGGAAACAGTGAACGAGACAGCTGCAGCAAACACCAGAACCATTCTAGAACCTTCACAGAACTCTCCTACCGTCTCTGCCCAGAACGGTTCCATTCAAACCATTCTGGAACATTCCCGTCTACTCACGTAGTTCATAAAATAAAATAAAATCACATACACTAAATCACATACCATTACTTGCATTTATACACGCATCCCTTATACATAAACTCACATCCAAACACTCAGCCATGAGACCAAACAACCCCAGAGGGTACCACACACACACACACAACCACACACACACCTCTGTAAAAGTACATTGCAGCTTTAGACAGCTTAATGAAATACCAACACTCAAAATTGATTTAGAAAATAATTGGACAAGAGGGAACGTTCTACACAAAACAATATTTTCACTGGGGCTATAAAAAGCTTCTTTTTTTTTAGATACATTTTCAACACGAGTATTTTATGATTCAAGAAAAAAGTCCTACCAGTGTATCTAGCCTAATATATTGATGGAAAATGTATAAAATGTTCTCTCCAAATGTTTCAATCCTTAAAAATATATATTTTTAAATAAACAAACCCCACTGTGATCTAATCCTAAAATTGCAAAATGACAAATTGTCCTTTACTGTCAAAACACATGAGATAAAAGTCTAGCAACTTGCAGCCTTAGGAAAACCACTTGCTCATTTCTAGCTGTGATTTGTATGACACCACAAAGTCTGCTTTGATGTGTTTGTATCTGCTCAAATCAAATCAACATTTAATAGTCATGTGTTTCAGATTCCATGGAACAACTCATTAAATAGACTTAGTTCTTAGTCCAAGACATTCAGACTTAAGTCTTAGTCCAAGACATTCAGACTTAATTCTTAGTCCAAGACATTCAGACTTAATTCTTAGTCCAAGACATTCAGACTTAATTCTTAGTCCAAGACATTCAATAGACTTAAGTCTTAGTCCAAGACATTCAATAGACTTAATTCTTAGTTCAAGACATTCAGACTTAATTCTTAGTCCAAGACATTCAGACTTAATTCTTAGTCCAAGACATTCAATAGACTTAATTCTTAGTCCAAGACATTCAATAGACTTAATTCTTAGTCCAAGACATTCAATAGACTTAATTCTTAGTCCAAGACATTCAGACTTAATTCTTAGTCCAAGACATTCAATAGACTTAATTCTTAGTCCAAGACATTCAGACTTAATTCTTAGTCCAAGACATTCAGACTTAATTCTTAGTCCAAGACATTCAGACTTAATTCTTAGTCCAAGACATTCAGACTTAATTCTTAGTCCAAGACATTCAGACTTAATTCTTAGTCCAAGACATTCAGACTTAATTCTTAGTCCAAGACATTCAGACTTAATTCTTAGTTCAGGACATTCAGACTTAATTCTTAGTCCAAGACAATCAATAGACTTAATTCTTAGTCCAAGACATTCAATAGACTTAATTCTTAGTCCAAGACATTCAATAGACTTAATTCTTAGTCCAAGACATTCAGACTTAATTCTTAGTCCAAGACATTCAGACTTAATTCTTAGTCCAAGACATTCAGACTTAATTCTTAGTCCAAGACATTCAGACTTAATTCTTAGTCCAAGACATTCAGACTTAATTCTTAGTCCAAGACATTCAATAGACTTAATTCTTAGTCCAAGACATTCAACAGACTTAATTCTTAGTCCAAGACATTCAATAGACTTAATTTTTAGTTTAAGACATTCAATAGACTTGTGGGCAAACACATTCCAAGATCAAACATTTTCTTCATTCATTTTTCATGTAATTGAACCTTCATGGAAACCATAAATGTTTTTCTTTTCACTAGTAATCTAGTAGGAACATTGTAAAGAGATGTTCAATGGTTCATGGCCATGGCCATGTTACCGTAGTTCAATGAAAAATGAATTGGTAAAATAAAGTGTTACCTAAAAAGTGACGTGATTTAGATTGAGATGAGGCTCAGAACAGTCTGTACCCCGTAATCTAGTCACGAGACTGTAGTCTGAACGAACAGTCTGTACCCCGTAATCTAGTCACGAGACTGTAGTCTGAACGAACAGTCTGTACCCCGTTATCTAGTCACGAGACTGTAGTCTGAATGAACAGTCTGTACCCCGTTATCTAGTCACGAGACTGTAGTCTGAATGAACAGTCTGTACCCCGTTATCTAGTCACGAGACTGTAGTCTGAATGAACAGTCTGTACCCCGTAATCTAGTCACGAGACTGTAGTCTGAATGAACAGTCTGTACCCCGTAATCTAGCTACGAGACTGTGTAGTCTGAATGAACAGCCCACACCCCAATGATTAAGACTGTAGTCTGAATGAACAGTCCACACCCCAATGATTAAGACTGTAGTCTGAATGAACAGCCCACCCCAATGATTAAGACTGTAGTCTGAATGAACAGCCCACACCCCAATGATTAAGACTGTAGTCTGAATGAACAGTCCACACCCCAATGATTAAGACTGTAGTCTGAATGAACAGCCCACCCCAATGATTAAGACTGTAGTCTGAATGAACAGCCCACCCCCCAATGATTAAGACTGTAGTCTGAATGAACAGCCCACACCCCAATGATTAAGACTGTAGTCTGAATGAACAGTCCACACCCCAATGATTAAGACTGTAGTCTGAATGAACAGCCCACCCCAATGATTAAGACTGTAGTCTGAATGAACAGCCCACCCCAATGATTAAGACTGCAGTCTGAATGAACAGCCCACCCCCCAATGATTAAGACTGTAGTCTGAATGAACAGCCCACACCCCAATGATTAAGACTGTAGTCTGAATGAACAGCCCACCCCAATGATTAAGACTGTAGTCTGAATGAACAGTCCACACCCCAATGATTAAGACTGTAGTCTGAATGAACAGTCCACACCCCAATGATTAAGACTGTAGTCTGAATGAACAGCCCACCCCAATGATTAAGACTGTAGTCTGAATGAACAGCCCACCCCAATGATTAAGACTGTAGTCTAAATGAACAGCCCACCCCAATGATTAAGACTGTAGTCTGAATGAACAGCCCACCCCAATGATTAAGACTGTAGTCTGAATGAACAGCCCACCCCAATGATTAAGACTGCATAGTC
>NC_052307.1:1764704-1837204 GCF_016432855.1 Salvelinus namaycush
TGAAAAAGCTTCTTCTACTTTCCCCAACGCACAAGTGGTTATCTCCACCCTGCTACCACGAAAAGACTTCCACCCTGCTACAATACAGCGGGTAAATGCAAGCATTTCCCGTGACTGTGCCTCAAAACCAAATGTTTTCCTGGCCCACCACTTCACCCTGGACTTGAACAGCCTCTATGACCAGGTCCACCTCTACAAGGCAGCAGTGCCCACCACTCCACCCTGGACTTGAACAGCCTCTATGACCAGGTCCACCTCTACAAGGCAGCAGTGCCCACCTTTGCCCGGACTCTAAAGGACATCGCTCTCAAACGCAGCCCCAACACTTCACACAGGAGCAACAGATCAATAGACACCCCACCCAGACCAGCGAGACACCCTCCAAGACCTTCAGGACCCCCCCCCCTGGACCTACACATAGAGGACCCACGCCAAGAGGACTTACATCCAGACCACAGCACCCCCAGACACATCCACACCCCCACCCCAACCAATCAACACCCCCCCACATCAACCATGCCCACACCCAATTTAGGCCCCCTCAGATCAGACCTATGCCACTCCTGCCCACCCCATGCACCCCACCCCCGCAAAGAGGGCATCAACATGGAAGTCACACATACGCCCAGGTAGTGAGCGGGCAAACAGGCCCAACCCCCACTCTTACACTCGCCCAAGCCAACGGCATGTACCAGATGCTCAGCAGGCTCTGCTCACACTTACTGGCCTGAGGCCAAACCACGACCAACAACATTGGACACTTTATGGAACAAAAAGCCTTCACTATATCATCCTGGAATATCCAAGGCCTGAGGTCATCTGCCTTTGGCCTAAAGAGCAGGAACCCGGACTTCACCAAAGAAATCGGTAATGCAGACATTGTCATCCTGCAAGAAACCTGGTATAGAGGAGACGGACCCACTGGTTGCCCTCTAGGTTACAGAGAGCTGGTAGTCCCATCCACCAAACTACCAGGTGTGAAACAGGGAAGGGACTCAGGGGGAATGCTAATTTGGTATAGAGCAGACCTAACTCACTCCATTAAATTAATCAAAACAGGAACATTTTACATTTGGCTAGAAATTCAAAAGGAAATTATCTTAACAGAGAAAAATGTCCTCCTGTGTGCTACCTATATCCCCCCACTAGAATCCCCATACTTTAATGAAGACAGCTTCTCCATCCTGGAGGGGGAAATCAATCATTTCCAGGCCCAGGGACATGTATTAGTCTGTGGCGACCTAAATGCCAGAACTGGACACGAACCTGACACCCTCAGCACACAGGGGGACAAACACCTGCCTGCAGGTGACAGCATTCCCTCCCCCATATGCCCCCCTAGGCACAACTATGACAACATAACCAACAAAAACGGGTCACAACTCCTGCAGCTCTGTCGCACGCTGGGTATGTACATAGTCAATGGTAGGCTTCGAGGGGACTCCTACGGTAGATACACCTATAGCTCATCTCTTGGCAGTAGTACTGTAGACTACTTTATCACTGACCTCTACCCAGAGTCTCTCAGAGCATTCACTGTCAGCCCACTGACACCCCTATCAGATCACAGCAAAATCACAGTCTACTTGAACAGAGCAATACTCAATCATGAGGCATCAAAGCCAAAGGAACTGAGTAACATTAAGAAATGCTATAGATGGAAGGAATGCAGTTTGGAAACCTACTAAAAAATAATTAGGCAACAGCAAATCCAATCCCTTTTAGACAACTTCCTGGGTAAAACGTTCCACTGCAATAGTGAAGGTGTAAACTTGGCAGTAGAAAATCTTAACAGTATATTTGACCTCTCAGCTTCCCTATCAAATCTAAAAATCTCAAATAGAAAACCGAAGAAAATGAACAACAATGACAAATGGTTTGATGAAGAATGCAAAAATCTAAGAAATAAATTGAGAAACCTGTCCAACCAAAAACATAGAGACCCGGAAAACCTGAGTCTACGCCTTCACTATGGTGAATCACTAAAACAATACAGAAATACACTACGGAAAAAGAAGGAACAGCACGTCAGAAATCAGCTCAATGTAATTGAAGAATCCATAGACTCTAACCAATTCTGGGAAAATTGGAAAACACTAAACAAACAACAACACGAAGAATTATCTATCCAAAATGGAGATGTATGGGTAAACCACTTCTCCAATCTTTTTGGCTCTATAACAAAGAATAAAGAGCAAAAACATATACATGATCAAATACAAATCCTAGAATCAACTATTAAAGACTACCAGAACCCACTGGATTCTCCAATTACCTTGAATGAGTTACAGGAGTGTGTTGATGGTATCCTTAATGAAATGATCAAATATACAGACAACAAATTCCAATTGGCTATACTAAAACTCTTTAACATCGTCCTTAGCTCTGGCATCTTCCCCAATATTTGGAACCAAGGACTGATCACCCCAATCCACAAAAGTGGAGACAAATTTGACCCCAATAACTACCGTGGAATATGCGTCAACAGTAACCTTGGTAAAATACTCTGCATTATCATTAACAGCAGACTCGTACATTTCCTCAATGAACACAATGTACTGAGCAAATGTCAAATTGGCTTTTTACCAAATTACCGTACAACAGACCATGTATTCACCCTACACACCCTAATTGACAACCAAACAAACCAAAACAAAGGCAAAGTCTTCTCATGCTTTGTTGATTTCAAAAAAGCCTTCGACTCAATTTGGCATGAGGGTCTGCTATACAAATTGATGGAAAGTGGTGTTGGGGGTAAAACATACGACATTATAAAATCCATGTACACAAACAACAAGTGTGCGGTTAAAATTGGCAAAAAACACACACATTTCTTCACACAGGGTCGTGGGGTGAGACAGGGATGCAGCTTAAGCCCCACCCTCTTCAACATATATATCAACGAATTGGCGCGGGCACTAGAACAGTCTGCAGCACCCGGCCTCACCCTACTAGAATCCGAAGTCAAATGTCTACTGTTTGCTGATGATCTGGTGCTTCTGTCACCAACCAAGGAGGGCCTACAGCAGCACCTATATCTTCTGCACAGATTCTGTCAGACCTGGGCCCTGACAGTAAATCTCAGTAAGACCAAAATAATGGTGTTCCAAAAAAGGTCCAGTCGCCAGGACCACAAATTACATCTAGACACCGTTGCCCTAGAGCACACAAAAAACTATACATATCTCGGCCTAAACATCAGCACCACAGGTAACTTCCACAAAGCTGTGAACGATCTGAGAGACAAGGCAAGAAGGGCATTCTATGCCATCAAAAGGAACATAAATTTCAACATACCAATTAGGATCTGGCTAAAAATACTTGAATCAGTCATAGAGCCCATTGCCCTTTATGGTTGTGAGGTCTGGGGTCCGCTCACCAACCAAGATTTCACAAAATGGGGCAAACACCAAATTGAGACTCTGCATGCAGAATTCTGAAAAAATATCCTCCGTGTACAACGTAGAACACCAAATAATGCATGCAGAGCAGAATTAGGCCGATACCCACTAATTATCAAAATCCAGAAAAGAGCCGTTAAATTCTACAACCACCTAAAAGGAAGCGATTCCCAAACCTTCCATAACAAAGCCATCACCTACAGAGAGATGAACCTGGAGAAGAGTCCCCTAAGCAAGCTGGTCCTAGGGCTCTGTTCACAAACACAAACACACCCCACAGAGCCCCAGGACAACAGCACAATTAGACCCAACCAAATCATGAGAAAACAAAAAGATAATTACTTGACACATTGGAAAGAATTAACAAAAAAACAGAGCAAACTAGAATGCTATTTGGCCCTAAACAGAGAGTACACAGTGGCAGAATACCTGACCACTGTGACTGACCCAAACTTAAGGAAAGCTTTGACTATGTACAGACTCAGTGAGCATAGCCTTGCTATTGAGAAAGGCCGCCGTAGGCAGACCTGGCTCTCAAGAGAAGACAGGCTATGTGCTCACTGCCCACAAAATGAGGTGGAAACTGAGCTGCACTTCCTAACCTCCTGCCCAATGTATGACCATATTAGAGACACATATTTCCCTCAGATTACACAGATCCACAAAGAATTCGAAAACAAATCCAATTTTGATAAACTCCCATATTTATTGGGTGAAATACCACAGTGTTCATCACAGCAGCAAGATTTGTGACCTGTTGCCACAAGAAAAGGGCAACCAGTGAAGAACAAACACCATTGTAAATACAACCCATATTTATGCTTATTTATTTTAACTTGTGTGCTTTAACCATTTGTACATTGTTACAACACTGTATATATATAATATGACATTTGTAATGTCTTTATTGTTTTGAAACTTCTGTATGTGTAATGTTTACTGTTAATTTGTATTGTTTGTTTCACTTTTGTGTATTGTCTACCTCACTTGCTTTGGCAATGTTAACACATGTTTCCCATGCCAATAAAGCCCCTTGAATTGAATTGAATTGAATTGAGAGAGAGACAGAGAGAGAGTGAGACAGAGAGAGACAGAGAGAGACAGAGAGACAGAGAGAGAGTGAGACAGAGAGAGAGAGAGACAGGCCCTGACAGAGGACACACACACCGTCAGCTGATGATGACTCGATGCTCCACGACCGACGTGACACCTGCGCAAACACACACACACACACACACACACACACACACACACACACACACACGCACGTAATCTGCTTCAGTACAGATTATTTCTAATGGAATCCTCTGAATGACTAAAAAGAGAGAAGGATATAGGAGAGCGGGAGAGAAAGAGACAGCTGGTCTCACTGCAGTCAACTCCACCTACCTTCAGCATGCAGTCTCCTCGCATCAGAAGGAGATTGAAGTGGAGGAGAGAATGATCCGAGAGAGGGGTACTGAATGGAGGACAGAGAGAGACAGAGAGATAGAGAGAGAGATAGAGAGAGAGATAGAGAGAGAGACAGAGAGAGAGAGACAGAGGAGAAGGCGAGCAGGGAGAGAGAGAGAGAAACAGACAGAGGAGAAGGCGAGCAGGGAGAGAGAGAGAGAGAAACAGACAGAGGAGAAGGCGAGCAGGGAGAGAGAGAGAGAGAAACAGACAGAGGAGAAGGCGAGCAGGGAGAGAGAGAGAGAGAGAGAAACAGACAGAGGAGAAGGCGAGCAGGGAGAGAGGAGAGAGAGAGAGAAAGCAGCGCAGCCAGCCACAGCAGCATCAGTCTAGACTTTAGACTGCCTCTTAAAGAAAGGCATCCGCATCTGCATCACAGCACCAGCAGCACCAATCAGAAACCAGCTAGGAGGGAGAGCGCCACAGAATGGCCAATCGCACGAAGGGAGAACAAGGCAGACTGAGACGGAGGCAGCCAATGGAGTCGGAGGAAGAAAGGGGAAGGGGAGGAGGGAGGGAGAGGTGGTTCTAGCAGCTGAGAACAGCCATACAGTCAGACCAAGGGCATTCTGAGCCCCCTCCCACCCCCCCCTCCTCTGTCACTACGGCATTGTAACTACTGATGGGGGGGGGGGGGGGGGGGGGGGGGTCGATACAGTTCCATATTGCAATATGATTTTGGACAATATCAATACTTTGACTTCAAAAAAATATAAATACATATATGTATGTATGTTTAGGTAGCGTTAGCTGGCGCTAATCGGCTGTACCTGCTCCAAACTCTGGTAATTTCCACTCTACAGCTCGTTCTCCATCTTTTTAAATAATGAGGCAACACGTTGTTTTCTTATATGTCCAGGCCTGATCCAAACTCTTATTTCTTATGCCCTCTCTCGTCCCTCTGCAGCAGACTTACAGTCAGGTCCATAATTATTGTCACCCTCATGTCCTCTCTCGTCCCTCTGCAGCAGACTTACAGTCAGGTCCATAATTATTGGCACCCTCATGCCCTCTCTCGTCCCTCTGCACCAGACTTACAGTCAGGTCCATAATTATTGGCACCCTCATGCCCTCTCTCGTCCCTCTGCAGCAGACTTACAGTCAGGTCCATAATTATTGGCACCCTCATGCCCTCTCTCGTCCCTCTGCAGGAGACTTACAGTCAGGTCCATAATTATTGGCACCCTCATGCCCTCTCTCGTCCCTCTGCAGCAGACTTACAGTCAGGTCCATAATTATTGGCACCCTCATGCCCCCTCTCGTCCCTCTGCAGCAGACTTACAGTCAGGTCCATAATTATTGGCACCCTCATGCCCTCTCTCGTCCCTCTGCAGCAGACTTACAATCAGGTTCATAATTATTGGCACCCTCATGCCCCCTCTCGTCCCTCTGCAGCAGATTTACAATCAGGTTCATAATTATTGGCACCCTCATGCCCCCTCTCGTCCCTCTGCAGCAGATTTACAATCAGGTTCATAATTATTGGCACCCTCATGCCCCCTCTCGTCCCTCTGCAGCAGACTTACAGTCAGGTCCATAATTATTGGCACCCTTGATAAAGATTAGCAACAAACACAAAAATACTGTATAAAATACAAATACTGAGCTGTATGTTCATCTGTGTCTTCACCTGTGCCTTCTTCAATTCAAACCACAGGTCATTACTGTAAAAGAGCATGTTGTATTAAATAAAAGGGTTTTCATTGGGATTCAAGTCCGGAGACTGAGATTACGAGCTATAATTATGGACCTGGCTGTAAGTCTGCTGCAGAGGGCAAGAGGGTGCCAATAATTATGGACCTGACTGTAAGTCTGCTGCAAAGAGCAAGAGGTTGCCAATAATTAATTGAGGTCATTTCCATCTGAAAGGACCCATGAGCACCAACGTGTGAAGTTCATAAGAGCATGTCAAATTGGGTTCAAATGAAAGATAAGAGTCTATATTTTTTTTTAAGATTCTCAACCATTTTGCATCCATAATGTTTTGAATAAGAAAAGGCTTTGGGTTCTGGGTAAATTGATGGAAAAGGGGTCTGAGAAAACATTGACTTAGAAAAAGTATTTTTTTAAAGTACAATATCAGAACTACATAAAAACAGAATAATGTTGAAGGCACCTGCCAACTAATATCAACACTAATATTTAGTATTTAATAAATTATTTGCCTTCTGTAAGTTTAAGAAATAGTGCCTTGTCATTCTGTTACTAAAAAAAAAGGCATTTCTTTAAGATATTTAATTCACGAGGGAGGATAATGAAAGTTCACAGAAGTAACAAGGTAGATTAGTTAGTGTTTATACTGATAGCAAGCTTTCTTTTTGAATTAAGTGATTAAAAGCCGTAATTCTGTTACCAAAATCGGAAAATTACTGCAATTGAATTTGCTACAATGGAAAATGATAGTAGTCATGAACCATAGTTGGAACACCTGGTACTGTCCTCCCTTTCCACCGGCATACTGTTATGTTCAGCTCATAACTGTCCACCTCCCCCCCCCCCTCACCCCCTCTTTCTGTCATCAGGTTGTCAAAGCAAAACTGAAGAGTCTGGACAACCCCTCCCTCTCTCTCTCTCTGCAGAGCTCAATCTTCTCTCTCTCGCTCTCTTAATGCCACCTCTCCACGACTCCTACCGTGACACCTACCACCTACCCTCATTCCATTTTACTATAACCAGCACTCTCACCCACTGAGCACCGACCAAAACCGGACGTCCATGGACGTTGAAAAGTAGTAGAAATTTGGTCAGTCAGCCCTGGCCGAATCTGAACCAATCACAGACATCTATGTTTGGACAGTACAGTAGAGCACACTAGAGTACAGTATAATGTATTGTACTTTTGTGTAGTTTACATACAGTTGAAGTCGGAAGTTGACATACATTTAGGTTGGAGTCATTAAAACTTGTTTTTCAACCACTCCACAAATTTCTTATTAATACACTATAGTTTTGGCAAGTTGGTTAGGACATCTACTTTGTGCATGACAAGTCATTTTTCCAACAATTGTTTACAGACAGATTTCACTTATAATTCACTATATCACAATTCCAGTGGGTCAGATGTTTACATACAATAAGTTGACTGTGCCTTTAAACAGCTTGGAAAATTCCAGAAAATAATGTCATGGATTTAGAAGCTTCTGATAGGCTAATTGACATAATTTGAGTCAATTGGAGGTGTACCTGTGGATGTATTTCAAGGCCTACCTTCAAACTCAGTGCCTCATTGCTTGACATCATGGGAAAATCAAAAGAAATCAGCCAAAACCTCCACAAGTCTGGTTGATCCTTGGGAGCAATTTCCAAATGCCTGAAGGTACCACGTTCATCTGTACAAACAATAGTACGCAAGTATAAACACCATGGGACCACGCAGCCGTCATACCGCACAGGAAGGAGACGCGTTCTGTCCCCTAGAAATGAACGTACTTTGGTGCGACAAGTGCAAATCAATCCCAGAACAACAACAAAGGACCTTGTGAAGATGCTGGAGGATACAGGTACAAAAGTATATATCCATAGTAAAACGAGTCCTGTATCGACATAACCTGAAAGTCCGTTCAGCAAGGAAGAAGCCACTGCTCCAAAACCACCATAAAAAAGACTATGGTTTGCAACTGTACATGGGGACAAAGATCGTACTTTTTGGAGAAATGTCCTCTGGTCTGATGAAACAAAAATAGAACTGTTTGGCCATAATGACCATCGTTATGTTTGAAGGAAAAAGGGGGAGGCAGCATTATGTTGTGGGGGTGCTTTGCTGCAGGAAGGACTGGTGCACTTCACAAAATCGATGGCATCATGAGGGAGGAAAATTATGTGGATATATTGAAGCAACATCTCAAGACATCAGTGAGGAAGTTAAAGCTTGGTCACAAATGGGTCTTCCAAATGAACAATGACCACAAGCATACTTCCAAAGTTGTGGCAAAATGGATTAAGGACAACAAAGGTATTGGAGTGGCCATCACAAAGCCCTGACCTCAATCCTATAGAAAAGTTGTGGGCAGAACTGAAAAAGTGTGTGCAAGCGAGGAGGCCTACAAACCTGACTCAGTTACACCAGCTCTGTCAGGAGGAATGGGCCGAAATTCACCCAACTCATTGTGGGAAGCTTGTGGAAGGCTACCCGAAACGTTTGACCCAAGTTAAACAATTTAAAGGCAATGCTACTAAATACTAATTGAGTGTATGTAAACTTATGACCCACTGTGAATGTGATGAAAGAAATAAAAGCTGAAATAAATAATTCTCTCTACTATTATTCTGACATTTCACATTCTTAAAATAAAGTGGTGATCCTAACTGACCTAAGACAGGGAATTTTTACTCTGATTAAATGTCAGGATTTGTGAACAACTGAGTTTAAATGTATTTGGCTAAGGTGTATGTAAACTTCCGTCTTCAACTGTGTCTAATCTATTCTACTCAGAATCAAATCTTATTTGTCACATACATGTGAACAACAGGTGTAGACTAACAGTGAAATACTTACTTATGGGCCAACAATGCAACAATGTGTATATACAGAACCAGTCAAAAGTTTGGACACACCTACTCATTCAAGGGTTTTTCTTTAATTTTACTACTTTCTACATTGTAGAATAATAGTGAAGACATCAACACTATGAAATAATACATATGGAATCATGTAGTAACCAAAATTGTTTCAACAAAACAAAATATATTTTATATTTGAGATTCTTCAAAGCTGCCTTGATGACAGCTTTGTACACTCTTGGCATTCTCTCAACCAGCTTCATGAGGTAGTCACCTGGAGTGCATTTCAATTAACAGGTGTGCCTTGTTAAAAAGTAAATTTGTGGAATTTCTTTCCTTCTTAATGCGTTTGAGCCAATCAGTTGTGTTGTGACAAGGTAGGGTTGGTATATAGAAGATAGCCCTATTTAGTAAAAGACAAAGTCCATAGAACAGCTCAAATAAGCAAAGAGAAATGACAGTCCATCATTACTTTAAGACATGAAGGTCAGTCAATCTGGAAAATTTCAAGAACTTTAAACATTTTCAAGTGCAGTTGCAAAAACCATCAAGCGCTCCTGATTAAACTGATTAAACTGGCTCTCATGTGGGCTGCCACAGAAAAGGAAGACCCAGAGTTACCTCTGCTGCAGAGAATAAGTTCATTAGAGTTAACTGCACCTCAGATTGCAGCCCAAATAAATACTTCACAGAATTCAACTAACAGACACATCTCAACATCAACTGTTCAGAGGAGACTGCGTGAATCAGGCCTTTATGGTCAAATTGTTGCAAAGAAACCATTACTAAAGGACACCAATAAGAAGAAGAGACTTGCTTGGGCCAAGAAACAAGAGCAATGGACATTAGACCGGTGGAAATCTGTCCTTTGGTCTGATGAGTCCAAATGTGAGATTTTTGGTTCCGACCGCCGTGTCTTTGTGAAACGCAGAGTAGATGAACGGATGATCTCCCCATGTGTGGTTCCCACCGTGAAGCATGGAGGAGGAGGTGTTATGGTGCTTTTCTGGTGGCACTGTCTGATTTATTTAGAATTCAGGGCACACTTAACCAGCATGGTTACCACAGCATTCTGCAGTGATACGCCATCCTTTCTGGTTTCTACTTAGTGGGACTATCATTTGTTTTTCAACAGGACAATGACCCAACACACCTCCAGGTTGTGTAAGGGCTATTTGACCAAGAAGGAGAGTGATGGAGTGCTGCATCAGATGACTTGGCCTCCACAATCAACCGACCTTAACCCAATTGAGATGGTTTGGGATGAGTTGGACCGCAGAGTGAAGGAAAAGCAGCCAACACGTGCTCAGCATATGTGGGAACTCCTTCAAGACTGTTGGAAAAGCATTCCAGGTGAATCTGGTTGAGAAAATGAAAATGTGCAAAGCTGTCATCAAGACAAAGGGTGGCTACTTTGAAGAATCTAAAATAAACATGTTTGTTTAACACTTTTTTTGGTTACTACATGATTCCATATGTGTTATTTCATAGTTTATGTCATCACTATTATTCCACAATGTAGAAAATAGTAAAAAAAATAAAGAAAAACCCTTGGATGAGTAGGTGTGTCCAAACTTTTGACAGGTACTGTATGAAAACTCCATCACTGAACCAACACCGCCGAGTGATTTAATTGAATATGGTTATCGTCTCGTACCTGGCTGTTCCCAGCCCTAACTGACACACAGACTAGCATTCATACAGCAGAAGCTCTTCTGAAATCACAGACACCTGCTCTGTTTAGACTAGAAAAGAGAATGCATTCGCAGCTGGCTGGCAGAACGAGGGAGAGATAATCACCGCCGTCCGGACGGAATAACCAACGTCAAGGAAAAAAAAAAGGTGTGTGTATGAAATAACACAGAATAAGAGTGAACCAAACTGGGTTAAATATCTCTCACACACTTGAGGCGCAGGGAGGGAGGGAGGGAGGGAGGGAGGGGGAAAGACAGGGGGGGAGAAGCAGCTAGTTTCCCTGTTGCTTTTCTCCCTCCCTCCCTCCCTCCCTCCCTCCCTCCCTCTCTCCCTCTCTCCCTCTCTCCCTCCCTCCCTCCCTCCCTCTCTCCCTCTCTCTCTCCCTCCCTCTCTCCCTCTCTCCCTCTGGCACAATCACTCCTTTCAAAGTGGAGCTGAACAGTATGTCTTTATGCCGCTCGTCTCCTCTCCTCGTTTTTTTCTCCTCAGGCAGGCAGACACCAGGTCTCACAACAAAACGAGGACACAGGGATCCGCTCTCCAAGCTGATCTAGGACAGGCTGTTAAGAGTTATGCGATCTAAAAGGCAGAGTACTGCCATCGGTCTGTCCGCTCCGGGCTGATCTAGGACCTGCCTTTAGGAACAGAAGTCAGTTTATACGCTCCTATATGCCGGACGACCACAATCATTAACACAGCCGTAACCAAGCAACCATTATACTGTATACCAGTGGTCACCAACCGGTGGATCGCGATTGACTAGTCGATCTTCACGGCATTCCTAGTCGATCACCAAACATTTCTGTAGAAAAGCCAAAGAACAAAGGCATAAAGGCCCTTGATTCAGAGGCCCTGCTGGCGGTAGGTACCCTCGATTCAGAAGCCCTGCTGGCGGTAGGTGCCCTCGATTCAGAAGCCCTGCCGGCAGTAGGTACCCTTGATTTAGAAGCCCTGCCGGCAGTAGGTGCCCTCGATTCAGAAGCCCTGCCGGCAGTAGGTACCCTCGATTTAGAAGCCCTGCCGGCAGTAGGTAGCCTCGATTCAGAAGCCCTGCTGGCGGTAGGTACCCTCGATTCAGAAGCCCTGCCGGCAGTAGGTGCCCTCGATTCAGAAGCCCTGCCGGCAGTAGGTGCCCTCGATTCAGAAGCCCTGCCGGCGGTAGGTACCCTCGATTCAGAAGCCCTGCCGGCAGTAGGTACCCTCGATTCAGAAGCCCTCCCGGCAGTAGGTACCCTCGATTCAGAAGCCCTGCCGGCGGTAGGTACCCTTGATTCAGAAGCCCTGCCGGCAGTAGGTACCCTCGATTCAGAAGCCCTGCCGGCGGTAGGTACCCTCGATTCAGAAGCCCTGTTGGCAGTAGGTGCCCTCGATCCAGAAGCCCTGTTGGCAGTAGGTGCCCTCGATCCAGAAGCCCTGTTGGCAGTAGGTGCCCTCGATTCAGAAGCCCTGTTGGCGGAAGGTGCCCTCGATCCAGAAGCCCTGTTGGCGGAAGGTGCACTTGATTAACGCCAAGAGTGTGCAAAGCTGTGATCAAGGGCAAAGGGTGGATACTTTGAAGAATCTCAAATATAAAACATACTTTGATTTGTTTAACACTTTTTTTTGTTACTTTTTGTTGTGTTATTTCATAGTTTTGATGTCTTCACTATTATTCTACAATATAGAAAATAGTAAAAATAAAGAAAAACCCTGAATGAGTAACGTGTCCAAACTTTTGACTGGTACTGTACGTATTCAGACCCTTTTTTAAATTCCTTTTTTCTCCCCAATTGGTAGTTACAGTCTTGTCTCATCGCTGCAACTCCTGTTCGGACTCGGGAGAGGCGTGCGTCCTCCAAAACACAACCCAACCAAGCCGTACTGCTTCTTGACACAATGCCCACTTAACCCCGGAAGCCAGCCACACAAATGTGTCGGAGGAAACACTGTACACCTGGCGACCGTGTCAGCGTGCACTGCGCCCGGGCCCACCACAGGAGTCACTAGTGCGCGATGGGACAAGGATATTCCTGCCGGCCAAACCCTGACCCTAACCCGGACAGCGCTGGACCAATTGTGTGCCGCCCCATGTGTCTCCCAGTTGCAGCCGGCTACGACAGAGCCTAGACTTGAACCCAGAATCTCTAGTGGCACAGCTAGTACTGCGATGCAGTGTTGGAAGGTGAACCTTTGCCCCAGTCTGAGGTCCTGAGCGCTCTGGAGCAGGTTTTCATCAAGGATCTCTGTATTTTGCTTCTTTCATCTTTCCCTCAATCCTGACTAGTCTATCTGTCCCAGCCGCTGAAAAACATCCCCACAGCATGATGCTGCCACCACCATGCTTCACCATAGGGATGGTGCCAGGTTTCCTCCAAATGTGACGCTTGGCATTCAGGCCAAAGAGTTCAATCTTGATTTCATAAGACCAGAGAATCTTGTTTCTCATGGTTTGAGAGTCTTTAGGTGCCTTTTGGCAAACTCCAAGCGTGTTGTCATGTGCCTTTTACTGAGGAGTGGCTTCCGTCTGGCCACTCTACCATAAAGGCCTGATTGATGGAGTGCTGCAGAGATGGTTGTCCTTTTTGGTACCCTTTCCCAGATCTGTGCCTCGACACAATCCTGTCCCGGAGCTCTACAGACAATTCCTTCCATCTCATGGCTTGGTTTTTGCTCTGATATGCATCGTCAACTGTGGGACCTTATATAGACAGGTGTGCGTTTTTCCAAATCATGTCCAATCAATTGAATTTACCACAGGTGGACTCCAACCAAGTTGTAGAAACATCTCAAGGATGATCAAAGGAAACAGGATGCACCTGAGCTCAATTTCGAGTCTCATAGTAAAAGGGTCTGAATACTTATGTACATAAGGTATTTGTTTTTATTTTTGTATAAATGTGAAAACATTTTTTAAAAACTTGTTCTGCTTTGTCATTAAGGCTGTAAAAAAAAATGAAAGGGTCTGAATACATTCCGAATGCTCTGTAAATACAATCATGTTTCCTGAAGGGATTGTAAGGCCACTCAGCGTGACCAGGATTAATTGTGACTTTAAAAGAAAATCAATTAGATGATAGAACGAAGATTAATATTCTGATGGAATTTATCCAGACCAGGTTCTGGCTGGGTTTTAATGGTGTGTGTGTGTGTGTGTGTGTGTGTGTGTGTGTGTGTGTGTGTGTGTGTGTGTGTGTGTGTGTCAGTACTGTTGCAGAAGGTTTGACTGTGAGGACTAGTCTTTGTGACAGGTGGTCTGCCTGTGTTCCGGTGACATGGGGAGGAGAGGAGGGGAGGAAGGAGGAGGGGAGGAGGAGAGGTGGGCAGGAGGCGGGGAGATGAGAGGAGGGGTGGAAGGGAGGAGAGGAAGAGGGGAGGAGAGGAGGAGAGGAGAGGTGGGCAGGAGGAGGGGAGATGAGAGGAGGGGTGGAGGAGGGGAGATGAGAGGAGGGGTGGAAGGGAGGAGAGGAAGAGGGGAGGAGAGGAGGGGAGGAGGAGAGGAGAGGTGGGCAGGAGGAGGGGAGATGAGAGGAGGGGTGGAGGAGGGGAGATGAGAGAAGGGGAGGAGGAGAGGAGATGAGAGGAGGGGTGACATGGGGAGGAGAGGAGGGGAGGAGAGGAGAGGAGGGGAGGAGGAGAGGAGATGAGAGGAGGGGTGACATGGGGAGGAGAGGAGGAGGAAGAAGGGTCAATTAATTTCCTCAGAAATATCAGCAAGTCATCATCTGACCAGTAGAGGGCACAACAGAGACAAAACCTCCTATCCTCTTTATGACCCCCAATGAAAGACAAATCTCGCCCACCATTACATCACTACTGCCTGACCTCTCTGATGCCTTCCTTGCTAGCTCTTTTCCCAACAATGCAGTAATCAATATCAGTAGTACAATAAAATACAAAGTAGAACAAAACGGCAGAAATATAAATCATGAGGAAGCTATATTCTGTACAGGGTCAGTGTCAATACCAAATGTACAATGTTGGATATTATATTATAATAATGGATATTGTAGAGGTAGATATGCACATTTTCAGTATGTGTATGAGGGTTTCCATTAGTCGGGAATAGCCGGCTTTTGGACAATAAAAAAAATGAAAAGCAGCTAAATAAGAAATTGGCCAATTGTCCAGGGGAAGAAATAAATCCCATAATGCATTATAACCTATTCATTGATGAAAATACCAGTCGATGTAGTGTGAGAGCTGCTGCTACAGCTCATCAAACATTATTTTCTTCTGGAGTGAAACGTGCTTTTATCATATATATTTATAATTTACCCAATTATTGCATATCAATTATAAATGCAATCAAGTGTTAAAAACAGTATCGAGGCAGGATTCAGAGCGTCACTTTGCGATGAAAACAGTTGAAGTCGGAAGATTACACATACATCATGATTACATACCTTAGCCAAATACATTTAAACTCAGTTTTCACAATTACAATTCCTGACATTTAATCCTAATAAAAATTCCCTGTCTTAGGTCAGTTAGGATCACCACTTTATTTTAAGAATGTGAAATGCCAGAATAATAGTAGAGAATGATTTAATTCAGCTTTTATTTCTTTCATCACATTCCCAGTGGGTCAGAATATTACATACACTCAATTAGTATTTGGTAGCATTGCCTTTAAATTGTTTAACTTGGGTCAAACGTTTTGGGTAGCCTTCCACAAGCTTCCCACAATAAATTGGGTGAATTTCGGCCCATTCCTCCTGACAAAGCTAGTGTAACTGAGTCAGGTTTGTAGGCCTCTTTGCTCGCACACGCATTTTCAGTTCTTCCCACAAATGTTCTATAGGATTGAGGTCAGGGCTTTGTGACGGCCTCTCCAATACCTTCACTTTGTTCTCCTTAATCCATTTGGACAGAACTTTGGAAATATGCTCGGGGTCATTGTCCATTTGGAAGACCCATTTGCGACCAAGCTTTAACTTCCTGACTGATGTCCTGAGATGCTGTTCTATATATCCACATAATTTTCCTGCCTCATGATGCCATCCATTTTGTGAAGTGCACCAGTCCCTCCTGCAGCAAAGCACCCCCACAACATGATGCTGCCACCCCCGTGCTTCACGGTTGGGATGGTGTTCTTCGGCTTGCAAGCCTCCCCCTTTTTCCTCCAAACATAATGATGGTCATTATGGCCAAACAGTTATATTTTTGGTTCATCGGACCAGAGGACATTTTTCCAAAAAGTACGATCTTTGTCCCCATGTGCAGTTGCAAACCGTAGTCTGGCTTTTTTATGGTGGTTTTGGAGCAGTGGCTTCTTCCTTGCTGAGCGACCTATCAGGATATGTCTATATAGGACTCGTTTTACTGTGGATATAAATACTTTAGATACGTTTCCTCCAGCATCTTCACAAGGTCCTTTGCTGTTGTTCTGGGATTGATTTGCACTTTTTGCACCAAAGTACGTTCATCTCTAGGGGACAGAACGCGTCTCCTTCCTGAGCGGTATGACGGCTGCGTGGTCCCATGGTGTTTATACTTGCGTACTATTGTTTGTACAGATGAACGTGGTACCTTCAGGTGTTTGGAAATTGCTCCCAAAGATGAACTAGACTTGTGGAGGTCTCCAATTTTTTTTCTGGAGTCTTGGCTGATTTCTTTGATTTTCCCATGATGTCAAGCAATGAGGCACTGAGTTTGAAGGTAGGCCTTGAAATACATCCACAGGTACACCTCCAATTGACTCAAATTATGTCAATTAGCCTATCAGAAGCGTCTAAAGCCATGACATAATTTTCTGGAATTTTCCAAGCTGTTTAAAGGCACAGTCAACTTAGTGTATGGAAACTTCTGACCCACTGGAATTGTGATACAGTGAATTATAAGTGAAATAATCTGTCTGTAAACAATTTTTGGAAAAATGACTTGTGTCATGCACAAAGTAGATGTCCTAACCGACTTGCCAAAACTATAGTTTGATAACAAGTAATTTGTGGAGTGGTTGAAAAATGAGCTTTAATGACGTCGACCTAAGTGGATGTACATTTCCGACTTCAACTGTATTTAGCTGTTTGAAACCTAAATGTTTTACTACATATTATTGGGTATGTCTTACTTTACTTCAAAGTAGCTTAGCCAAAATCCAACCAAACGTGCAGGCAATTATTTTATGTTTTCTGACCTGTTTGCATGAGCCTCATTACTTTAAAAAAAAGATTTTTGGGGGATGGAGCCTATGCCTACTTGTTATATGGAGAAGTAGCCTTTTCCAAACGCTTCGCGGAGCAAAGTGTGTCATAAACTCGTAGAGATTCAGGGCTAATCTCTATAGCTGCTAATTATGAGCAGTTAGCTAACTGAAAAGACCTTACCTCTTCTGAGATGTTGGAGTCGGTTAGCCGGTGCTTGACATAGTAGGTCAGCCAAGATAGCGTGAAGTAAAAAAGGCGGCACCTGCATCTCCACTTCGACCGTTCATCCTTTTTTTTAGCTTTGCTTTACGAACTTGTCCCGTAACTACCTCCCCATCACCTCCCCGATCTCTTTCCAGGAGATCAAACACATTTTAGTGTCTTTGAAATCCCTACACAAAGTATCATAAAGATGTTTATATTTGCGAACTTGTTCTGATAGCTTTTAGTCAAAGTCCTCCATGTTTGTTGTGAAGGAAGTTGTCAACAAAGTGCGTTTGTGTTTATACAGAACGTACCGCCCCACCTGGCCTAGGACTGGGCGGTATACCGTATTTTACAATATACCGGTATTTTTTTTATTTTATTTTTTTTTTAGGGGTGGATCAGCTTAATATTGCGGAAAGAATGTTGCTTCCAATGTAATTGTCTGCATCATTTCCAATCCCCCATATTTTTTTGGGTAAATATATATATCCATACACGTATGCATACATATACACATATATACATACACATACCTATATAGACATACATACTTTTTTAAAGAGTATACCTTTATTATTATTCCCCGCAAACCCTACCACCGATCCCCCAATTGGAGTAAACTGATAAACATTTCTGTTTTTACCTTCAATTTATACATCTTATACACATTTTACAGACACAGTCTACTTTATAATAGTTCTCTCTTGTTTGTTCTTAGTCCTTCCTCTATTTCTGTTGTCCATCCAGTTTGATTTCCACTTGTAACTGTGCTATTTCACAAAGGCTCCGCACCTATACACATTTCACAGATCCCGTATGCCCTACATTGTTTATCTTGTTATTAGTCCCACCCTTCAGCTCCACTCAACCCTTCCCATCTATCTTCCAACATCATCCATTTCGGATTTTTATTTGCCATATATTTTTCAACTGTGCTGTGATGCTTCACAAAAGATTTGAATCTTCCTATTCTCATAGCTTCCACGGATTGTAAATTAAAAATAAACATTTTTGCTAAAATAATTATTATATTATTGATTGATTGACTATGGCTTTTCAAATCCCCCAGTATTGCTATCTGTAGCGTTAGTTCTACGCAAATGTTGCAATTCTTCAACCATTCCTGGACCTGTGACCAAAAACGAGCTACATACGGACAATACCAAAATAAATGATCTAATGACTCTGCCTCCTCACAGCAGAATCTGCAGAGCTGGGAAGATTGTATCCCCCATATATATAACATTCTATTAGTTGCAAGAATTTTGTACAATAATTTAAATTGAAAAATTCGAAGTTTTGAATCCGGCGTTGTTTTGCGTATCAATTCATAAACCATGTGCCATGGAATGGGTACATCGAAAATCTCTTCCCAACTATTTTGCAATTTATATGGCACAGCTGTCAGTTTTTTGGTCCTTAAATTAAATTGGTATATGTTTTTATTTATCACACTTTTCTTTAACCATTTATGTTCTTTAATATAGGGCCGACATACAAGTTCCTTACTTTTTTCCCCTTCTACTTGCCTCTTCCATTTTTGTGGTAATGCTGCAATTAATTGGTTGTAATTTTGGGTAGAGCAGACATTTCCATATGTCTGTGTTAGCTGCATGTGTGACATTACTCCACCAGTCCTATTTATGATATCATTCACAAAAATTATACCTTTTTTTTTTTAAATTTCTTCGATAAATACAGTTTTTTTATCAATTACTATATTTGAATTTAACCACAATATTTGTTGTACTATTTGTTCCGTCCTTTCAGGTGGATTAAACTGAAATTGCAACCAACTTTCTAAGGCTTGTTTAAAAAATAAAGATATTTTGGAGATTATTTCCTTTTCAAACAACCGAAAGTGAGCAGGTGTAATCTGAATAAAGGGAAAAAGGCCCTTCTTGAACATAGGATGAGACATTCGTACCAATCTACTAGAGAACCAGTTTGGATTTAAGTATAACTTTTGTATGACTCATGCCTTTAGTGAGAGGTCTAATGCTTTAATATTTAATAATTTCTGCCCTCCGAATTCATATTCGTTATATAAATAGGCCCTTTTAATTTTATCTGGCTTGCCGTTCCAAATAAAATTGAATATTTTTTGTTCATATAATTTAAAAAGCAGGTCACTAGGTGTAGGCAAAACCATAAGCAAATAGGTAAACTGTGATATGATTAAAGAGTTAATCAGGGTGATTTTCCCACAAATAGACAGGTATTTTCCTTTCCATGGTAGCAAGATCT
Organism: Salvelinus namaycush; assembly: GCF_016432855.1. Classification (NCBI taxonomy): domain Eukaryota; kingdom Metazoa; phylum Chordata; class Actinopteri; order Salmoniformes; family Salmonidae; genus Salvelinus; species Salvelinus namaycush. The sequence goes on from NC_052307.1 coordinate 1,784,332, forward strand.
TATCTATTTTTGCTAACTTTCTATAAAAATTTATTGGAGTGAGATCATTTCTTTCTTTTGGGATTTGTATACCGAGTATGTCCACATCTCCGTCAGACCATTTAATTGGTAAACTACATGGCAATGTAAAATGTGTATTTTTTAGTGATCCAATACGTAATATGGTACATTTATCATAATTTGGTTTTAATCCAGAGAGGATAGCAAATGTATCTAGATCCTCTAAGAGGCCGTGGAGAGACTCTAGTTGTGGTTTTAAAAGAAAACATGAATCATCAGCGTACAATGACACCTTAGTTTTTAGGCCCTGGATTTCTAATCCCTTAATATTAATGTTTGATCTAATTTTAACAGCTAACATTTCGATGGCAATAATAAATAGATATGCCGATAGTGGACAACCTTGTTTTACTCCTCTAGATAGTTTAAAACTTTCTGAGATGTAGCCATTATTTACTATTTTACACCTAGGGTTACTATACATAATTTTAACCCATTTTATAAGAGATTCCCCAAAATTGAAATATTCTAGGCATTTATATATAAACTCCAGTCATACTTTATCAAAAGCCTTTTCAAAATCAGCTATGAAAACCAGGCCTGGTGTCCCGGATATTTCATAGTGTTCTATTGTTTCCAGTACTTGCCTTATATTATCTCCAATGTATCGTCCATGTAAAAAACCTGTCTGATTAGGATGAATAATATCTGACAAAACTTTTTTTATTCTATGCGCCAAGCATTTTGCTAGGATTTTTGCATCACAACACTGAAGTGTAAGAGGTCTCCAATTTTTTAAATGGACTGGATCTTTATATATACCACTTGGGTCCTGTTTCAGTAATAATGATATCACACCTTCTTGTTGTGTGTCTGATAATCTATCATTTATATAGGAGTGGTTAAAACAAGCTAATAATGGTCCTTTGAGTATATCAAAAAAATGTTTGTATACTTCCACTGGTATGCCATCCAGTCCTGGAGTTTTCCCATCCTTAAAGGCCCCAATTGCATCAAGTAGTTCCTCCTCTGTAATTAGGCCTTCACATGAGTCTTTCTGTACAGATGTTAATTTTACATTATTATTAGGGAAAAAATCCATACAATTAGTTTCAGTTAGTGGAGATGGAGGAGCCTGAAACGAAAATATATTCTTAAAGTACTTTACTTCCTCTTTCAAAATATCATTTGGTGAATCATGCGTGACTCCATCATTTGTAACAAGTTTTAATACGTTTTTTTTTGGTAGCATTTCTATATTGAAGATTGAAAAAGAATTTGGTGCATTTTTCCCCATATTCCATCCAGTTCGCTTTATTTTTGTAATATATTACACTGGATCTTTCTTGAATAAGTTCCTCCATTTCTTTTTGTTTTTCCTCTAACTTATTCTGTGCCTCTATGGTACCGTTTTTATTGTTATCTAACTGTACTGTTAGTCCTTCAATTTCCTTTGTTAATATGGACTCTTTTGATCTAAATTGCTTTTGTTTTATAGATGAGTACTGAATTGCATGGCCTCTAAAGGCACACTTAAAAGTGTCCCATACAATATGGGGATCTGCTGTACCTATGTTATGTCTAAAAAAGTCAGTTATAAATTATTCTGTCCTAGTTCTAAACAATTTATCATCTAGTAGGCTTTGATTAAATTTCCAATATCCTCGCCCACGTGGATAATATACCGGTATTGATGCACGGACCGGTTTGGGTTTTTACTTTACCTTCTATTACGTTATTTGAATGTTTGGTTTGTTAAATGTGAAACGCTACGCGTAACGTCCATTGTTATAGTTTACTTCGAATCTTGAATCATCTCTCTCCCATCCTCTCCATTCCGCTTTCCACACAGATCTAGCCCCGCCCACTGTCACTCAAGGAGCGCATTTGTTGTTCCTCGACCACGAGACACTTGCTTTCAGTCTGCATGGTCAACGCAGCACATGCGACAATGTTGATGACCATGATGCCGTTTCTACTTTGCTTCTCAATATAAATCCCCTAGTGTTCTATTAGTTTGTGTTTCTTACATCTGCAAAAAACAGCTAATTGTCTTTTCTTAGCAAGTTTTGGCTAAATTATGGTAGCTAATCCCTAGCTAGCTGGTTTGCTAATCCCTAGCTAGCTGGCTTGCTAATCCCTAGCTAGCTGGCTTGCTAATCCCTAGCTAGCTGGCTTGCTAATCCCTAGCTAGCTGGCTTGCTAATCCCTAGCTAGCTGGCTAGCTAATCCCTAGCTAGCTGGCTTGCTAATCCCTAGCTAGCTGGCTAGCTAATAAATGTACTGAGTGAGAGCAAACATAATTAGCCATATTACAGCCTGATAATACCAGTGATTAGAATAACTACAGAATTAGAATAATCATTCCTTTTCCATAATTCCAACAGTTCACCAAAGTCAAATCGCAATCGCAACATTTGATTAATAATAATGTCTAGATTGTTTTGCCCATACAGTGCAGCCCTACATGGCAGTGTGGCAATGATCTCACATGAGTGCAAGGAAATGCAGACATTCCTGAAAATGCTGACATTTTGGGGGGGGGGGGGGGGGGGGGGCTAAAAGTTGAATTGAACAGTATAAACCAATCAGAATGGAGAAAGACCCATTGAAGTCACTTAGAATATATGTGTTTCCACCCTAGGATCACTACTCATTAAGAACATTTATAACCTCTATTATTCAAAAACATAAAATTACCGCCCATTCTTTTTAGAAATACCGTGATATTATATTTTGGCCAAATCACCCAGCCGTAATTTGTCCTCCACCATCCTCCTCCGGAGGCGCCGCGATTGCATCACATCCTCCGTATGGAGCCCCCGACCCACATTCCCCGGATCAACTATAAATCAGCTTTAACCTCTCCCTATTACAGTGAAGTGCTCTCAAACATATCCTCCCACACCCTCACACAGACAGACCACTTCATGTTTCACAAGGGCTGCCCTGATAGGCTAGCCTGACACCTCAAGCTGCGCTGATTGGCTAGCCTAAGCCCCCAGCTGCGCTGATTGGCTGGCACGAGCTACAAGCTGTCCTGAATGGCTGGCACCTTGCCCACTGATAGGCTAGGTGGAATTTTTGCCTTATTGCTCACAACTGTCCAATCCTCTCAGATCTCCACAGGTGTCTAGACAGAGTAGGGGCTACAGGTTGTTTCTGGACAAGACTGTCCATCTCAAACTGCCAGCTCAGTCTTTCCACAGCACTCATCTCTCTGTGCTACTAAATGACTACAGCGACAACAAACAACTCCAGACGGCTGCCTGTGACTCAGTGGAACCCCATCCAGTGAGTTGGGTCAGTCCGTAACTACAATCACTGTAGCTCATAGTTTGTTGCTAAGCTAAGCCCCATAGTCATTAGCATAGTTTACAGCAGGGCACGAGAACAGAGAGACGCTGTGTGTCACAATGCTTCGATACACATTTTACCAGTAAGGAACACAGAATCAGGGCTAATGATGGCCTACCAGCCACAGTAAACTGGGCCAAGCCTAGACCAGAACACTAGAAATCAGGGCTAATGGCGGCCTGGCCACAGTAAACTGGGCCAAGACTAGACCAGGACACTAGGAATCAGGGCTAATGACGGCCTGGCCACAGTAAACTGGGTCAAGACTAGACCAGGACACTAGGAATCAGGGCTAATGACGGCCAAATAGCCACAGTAAACTGGGTCAAGACTAGACCAGAACACTAGGAATCAGGGCTAATGACGGCCTGGCCACAGTAAACTGGGTCAAGACTAGACCAGGACACTAGGAATCAGGGCTAATGACGGCCTACCAGCCACAGTAAACTGGGTCAAGACTAGACCAGGACACTAGGAATCAGGGCTAATGACGGCCAAATAGCCACAGTAAACTGGGTCAAGACTAGACCAGAACACTAGGAATCAGGGCTAATGATGGCCTGGCCACAGTAAACTGGGTCAAGACTAAACCAGAACACTAGGAATCAGGGCTAATGACGGCCTGGCCACAGTAAACTGGACCAAGACTAGACCAGGACACTAGGAATCAGGGCTAATGACGGCCTGGCCACAGTAAACTGGGCCAAGACTAGACCAGGACACTAGGAATCAGGGCTAATGACGGCCAACCAGCCACAGTAAACTGGGTCAAGACTAGACCAGAACACTAGGAATCAGGGCTAATGACGGCCTGGCCACAGTAAACTGGGCCAAGACTAGACCAGGACACTAGGAATCAGGGCTAATGATGGCCTGGCCACAGTAAACTGGACCAAGACTAGACCAGAACACTAGGAATCAGGGCTAATGACGGCCTGGCCACAGTAAACTGGGCCAAGACTAGACCAGAACACTAGGAATCAGGGCTAATGACGGCCTGGCCACAGTAAACTGGGCCAAGACTAGACCAGGACACTAGGAATCAGGGCTAATGATGGCCTGGCCACAGTAAACTGGACCAAGACTAGACCAGAACACTAGGAATCAGGGCTAATGATGGCCTGGCCACAGTAAACTGGACCAAGACTAGACCAGAACACTAGGAATCAGGGCTAATGACGGCCTGGCCACAGTAAACTGGGCCAAGACTAGACCAGAACACTAGGAATCAGGGCTAATGATGGCCTACCAGCCACAGTAAACTGGGCCAAGACTAGACCAGAACACTAGGAATCAGGGCTAATGACGGCCTGGCCACAGTAAACTGGGCCAAGACTAGACCAGAACACTAGGAATCAGGGCTAATGACGGCCTGGCCACAGTAAACTGGACCAAGACTAGACCAGAACACTAGGAATCAGGGCTAATGGCGGCCTGGCCAAAGTAAACTGGGTCAAGACTAGACCAGGACACTAGGAATCAGGGCTAATGACGGCCAAATAGCCACAGTAAACTGGGCCAAGACTAGACCAGGACACTAGGAATCAGGGCTAATGACGGCCTGGCCACAGTAAACTGGGTCAAGACTAGACCAGGACACTAGGAATCAGGGCTAATGATGGCCTGGCCACAGTAAACTGGGTCAAGACTAGACCAGAACACTAGGAATCAGGGCTAATGGCGGCCTGGCCACAGTAAACTGGGCCAAGACTAGACCAGAACACTAGGAATCAGGGCTAATGACGGCCTGGCCACAGTAAACTGGACCAAGACTAGACCAGAACACTAGAAATCAGGGCTAATGATGGCCTACCAGCCACAGTAAACTGGGTCAAGACTAGACCAGAACACTAGGAATGAGGGATAATGGCGGCCTGGCCACAGTAAACTGGGTCAAGACTAGACCAGAACACTAGGAATCAGGGCTAATGACGGCCAACCAGCCACAGTAAACTGGGTCAAGACTAGACCAGAACACTAGGAATGAGGGATAATGGCGGCCTGGCCAGAGTAAACTGGGTCAAGACTAGACCAGAACACTAGGAATCAGGGCTAATGATGGCCAACCAGCCACAGTAAACTGGGTCAAGACTAGACCAGAACACTAGGAATCAGGGCTAATGACGGCCTGGCCACAGTAAACTGGACCAAGACTAGACCAGAACACTAGGAATCAGGGATAATGATGGCCTGGCCACAGTAAACTGGGTCAAGACTAGACCAGAACACTAGGAATCAGGGCTAATGACGGCCTGGCCACAGTAAACTGGGTCAAGACTAGACCAGGACACTAGGAATGAGGGATAATGGCGGCCTGGCCACAGTAAACTGGGTCAAGACTAGACCAGAACACTAGGAATGAGGGATAATGGCGGCCTGGCCACAGTAAACTGGGTCAAGACTAGACCAGAACACTAGGAATCAGGGCTAATGATGGCCAACCAGCCACAATAAACTGGACCAAGACTAGACCAGAACACTAGGAATGAGGGATAATGGCGGCCTGGCCACAGTAAACTGGACCAAGACTAGACCAGAACACTAGGACTCAGGGCTAATGACGGCCTGGCCACAGTAAACTGGACCAAGACTAGACCAGAACACTAGGAATCAGGGCTAATGACGGCCTGGCCACAGTAAACTGGACCAAGACTAGACCAGAACACTAGGAATCAGGGCTAATGACGGCCTGGCCACAGTAAACTGGGTCAAGACTAGACCAGAACACTAGGAATCAGGGCTAATGATGGCCTACCAGCCACAGTAAACTGGGCCAAGACTAGACCAGGACACTAGGAATCAGGGCTAATGATGGCCTACCAGCCACAATAAACTGGGTCAAGACTAGACCAGGACACTAGGAATCAGGGCTAATGATGGCCTGGCCACAGTAAACTGGGTCAAGACTAGACCAGAATACTAGGAATCAGGGCTAATGATGGCCTGGCCACAGTAAACTGGACCAAGACTAGACCAGAACACTAGGAATCAGGGCTAATGACGGCCTGGCCACAGTAAACTGGGCCAAGACTAGACCAGAACACTAGGAATCAGGGCTAATGACGGCCTGGCCACAGTAAACTGGGCCAAGACTAGACCAGGACACTAGGAATCAGGGCTAATGATGGCCTGGCCACAGTAAACTGGACCAAGACTAGACCAGAACACTAGGAATCAGGGCTAATGATGGCCTGGCCACAGTAAACTGGACCAAGACTAGACCAGAACACTAGGAATCAGGGCTAATGACGGCCTGGCCACAGTAAACTGGGCCAAGACTAGACCAGAACACTAGGAATCAGGGCTAATGATGGCCTACCAGCCACAGTAAACTGGGCCAAGACTAGACCAGAACACTAGGAATCAGGGCTAATGACGGCCTGGCCACAGTAAACTGGGCCAAGACTAGACCAGAACACTAGGAATCAGGGCTAATGACGGCCTGGCCACAGTAAACTGGACCAAGACTAGACCAGAACACTAGGAATCAGGGCTAATGACGGCCTACCAGCCACAGTAAACTGGACCAAGACTAGACCAGAACACTAGGAATCAGGGCTAATGGCGGCCTGGCCAAAGTAAACTGGGTCAAGACTAGACCAGGACACTAGGAATCAGGGCTAATGACGGCCAAATAGCCACAGTAAACTGGGCCAAGACTAGACCAGGACACTAGGAATCAGGGCTAATGACGGCCTGGCCACAGTAAACTGGGTCAAGACTAGACCAGGACACTAGGAATCAGGGCTAATGATGGCCTGGCCACAGTAAACTGGGTCAAGACTAGACCAGAACACTAGGAATCAGGGCTAATGATGGCCTACCAGCCACAGTAAACTGGGTCAAGACTAGACCAGAACACTAGGAATGAGGGATAATGGCGGCCTGGCCACAGTAAACTGGGTCAAGACTAGACCAGAACACTAGGAATCAGGGCTAATGACGGCCAACCAGCCACAGTAAACTGGGTCAAGACTAGACCAGAACACTAGGAATGAGGGATAATGGCGGCCTGGCCAGAGTAAACTGGGTCAAGACTAGACCAGAACACTAGGAATCAGGGCTAATGATGGCCAACCAGCCACAGTAAACTGGGTCAAGACTAGACCAGAACACTAGGAATCAGGGCTAATGACGGCCTGGCCACAGTAAACTGGACCAAGACTAGACCAGAACACTAGGAATCAGGGATAATGATGGCCTGGCCACAGTAAACTGGGTCAAGACTAGACCAGAACACTAGGAATCAGGGCTAATGACGGCCTGGCCACAGTAAACTGGGTCAAGACTAGACCAGGACACTAGGAATGAGGGATAATGGCGGCCTGGCCACAGTAAACTGGGTCAAGACTAGACCAGAACACTAGGAATGAGGGATAATGGCGGCCTGGCCACAGTAAACTGGGTCAAGACTAGACCAGAACACTAGGAATCAGGGCTAATGATGGCCAACCAGCCACAATAAACTGGACCAAGACTAGACCAGAACACTAGGAATGAGGGATAATGGCGGCCTGGCCACAGTAAACTGGACCAAGACTAGACCAGAACACTAGGAATCAGGGCTAATGACGGCCTACCAGCCACAGTAAACTGGACCAAGACTAGACCAGAACACTAGGAATCAGGGCTAATGGCGGCCTGGCCAAAGTAAACTGGGTCAAGACTAGACCAGGACACTAGGAATCAGGGCTAATGACGGCCAAATAGCCACAGTAAACTGGGCCAAGACTAGACCAGGACACTAGGAATCAGGGCTAATGACGGCCTGGCCACAGTAAACTGGGTCAAGACTAGACCAGGACACTAGGAATCAGGGCTAATGATGGCCTGGCCACAGTAAACTGGGTCAAGACTAGACCAGAACACTAGGAATCAGGGCTAATGATGGCCTACCAGCCACAGTAAACTGGGTCAAGACTAGACCAGAACACTAGGAATGAGGGATAATGGCGGCCTGGCCACAGTAAACTGGGTCAAGACTAGACCAGAACACTAGGAATCAGGGCTAATGACGGCCAACCAGCCACAGTAAACTGGGTCAAGACTAGACCAGAACACTAGGAATGAGGGATAATGGCGGCCTGGCCAGAGTAAACTGGGTCAAGACTAGACCAGAACACTAGGAATCAGGGCTAATGATGGCCAACCAGCCACAGTAAACTGGGTCAAGACTAGACCAGAACACTAGGAATCAGGGCTAATGACGGCCTGGCCACAGTAAACTGGACCAAGACTAGACCAGAACACTAGGAATCAGGGATAATGATGGCCTGGCCACAGTAAACTGGGTCAAGACTAGACCAGAACACTAGGAATCAGGGCTAATGACGGCCTGGCCACAGTAAACTGGGTCAAGACTAGACCAGGACACTAGGAATGAGGGATAATGGCGGCCTGGCCACAGTAAACTGGGTCAAGACTAGACCAGAACACTAGGAATGAGGGATAATGGCGGCCTGGCCACAGTAAACTGGGTCAAGACTAGACCAGAACACTAGGAATCAGGGCTAATGATGGCCAACCAGCCACAATAAACTGGACCAAGACTAGACCAGAACACTAGGAATGAGGGATAATGGCGGCCTGGCCACAGTAAACTGGACCAAGACTAGACCAGAACACTAGGACTCAGGGCTAATGACGGCCTGGCCACAGTAAACTGGACCAAGACTAGACCAGAACACTAGGAATCAGGGCTAATGACGGCCTGGCCACAGTAAACTGGACCAAGACTAGACCAGAACACTAGGAATCAGGGCTAATGACGGCCTGGCCACAGTAAACTGGGTCAAGACTAGACCAGAACACTAGGAATCAGGGCTAATGATGGCCTACCAGCCACAGTAAACTGGGCCAAGACTAGACCAGGACACTAGGAATCAGGGCTAATGATGGCCTACCAGCCACAATAAACTGGGTCAAGACTAGACCAGGACACTAGGAATCAGGGCTAATGATGGCCTGGCCACAGTAAACTGGGTCAAGACTAGACCAGAATACTAGGAATCAGGGCTAATGATGGCCTGGCCACAGTAAACTGGGCCAAGACTAGACCAGAACACTAGGAATCAGGGCTAATGACGGCCTGGCCACAGTAAACTGGGTCAAGACTAGACCAGGACACTAGGAATCAGGGCTAATGATGGCCTGGCCACAGTAAACTGGGTCAAGACTAGACCAGAACACTAGGAATCAGGGCTAATGACGGCCTGGCCACAGTAAACTGGGTCAAGACTAGACCAGAACACTAGGAATCAGGGCTAATAACGGCCTGGCCACAGTAAACTGGGTCAAGACTAGACCAGGACACTAGGAATCAGGGCTAATGATGGCCTGGCCACAATAAACTGGGTCAAGACTAGACCAGGACACTAGGAATCAGGGCTAATGGCGGCCTGGCCACAGTAAACTGGACCAAGACTAGACCAGGACACTAGGAATCAGGGCTAATGACGGCCTGGCCACAGTAAACTGGGTCAAGACTAGACCAGGACACTAGGAATCAGGGCTAATGGCGGCCTGGCCACAGTAAACTGGACCAAGACTAGACCAGGACACTAGGAATCAGGGCTAATGACGGCCTGGCCACAGTAAACTGGGTCAAGACTAGACCAGAACACTAGGAATCTGGGATAATGACGGCCAACCAGCCACAGTAAACTGGGTCAAGACTAGACCAGAACACTAGGAATCAGGGCTAATGATGGCCTGGCCACAGTAAACTGGGTCAAGACTAGACCAGAACACTAGGAATGAGGGCTAATGACGGCCAACCAGCCACAGTAAACTGGACCAAGACTAGACCAGAACACTAGGAATGAGGGCTAATGACGGCCAACCAGCCACAGTAAACTGGACCAAGACTAGACCAGAACACTAGGAATGAGGGCTAATGACGGCCAACCAGCCACAGTAAACTGGACCAAGACTAGACCAGAACACTAGGAATCAGGGCTAATGACGGCCAACCAGCCACAGTAAACTGGACCAAGACTAGACCAGAACACTAGGAATGAGGGCTAATGGCGGCCTGGCCACAGTAAACTGGGTCAAGACTAGACCAGAACCACGTAGAACTGATCCAAACATACCAGAGTCGGCATGGAAACCTGACCCAATGTCCTTCATCACTCCTCTTACCCCTCCCTTTCCTATTTGCTTTCCAATGTCTCATCCAATAAAAACAATAACAAATACGGTGAGAGATTTTTTTTTATTTGAGCCGAGACCAGTCGTGTGCAAACTCACTAACCCCTACTACACCGTAACCCAACATAGTCAAGAAGCACCGTCCATACCACAGACTCAAAGCATATCTAGACCAGGGTTGACACTACTTCTAGGTCTACTTCTAAGATGACAGTAGTAAACTAAAGTAAACCGAGCCAATACCAGAACAGCTCTAGGGAGACTGGGCTAAAACCAGACCAGAGCTATGATGTGATGGTGTGGATCTATGGAACAGGACAGAGCTACTATCAGTGCTGACAGACAGACAGACAGACGGACGGACGGACGGACGGACGGACGGACAGACAGACAGACAGACAGACAGACAGACAGACAGACAGACAGACAGACAGACAGACAGACAGACAGACAGACACTTGAAATGATTGCAATACTAAAGCCAGGGTACAACTAGTACCAGTATTGTATTTATTCTTACTTGTTCTCATTATTATTAGTTGCAATTGCTGTTAATATGAGTGCCACTATTAAAATCATTATTATTGCTTTATTACTAACAGTCTAGTAGTACATTCCTGTCTATTTGTTGTTATGTGTACTTATACAACGCAAGTGTTTAACTTTCCATCAATTGAATTAACAGACAGAGACATGGGGGAAAGCAAGACACAGAGACATGGGGGAAAGCAAGACACAGAGACATGGGGGAAAGCAAGACACAGAGACATGGGGGAAAGCAAGACACAGAGACATGGGGAAAAGCAAGACACAGAGACATGGGGGAAAGCAAGACACAGAGACATGGGGGAAAGCAAGACACAGAGACAGGGCGAGAGCGAGACGCCCTTACAGCTAACTGTGTAGCCTTGCTAACACCAGCCTCTACATTCTTACAGCTAACTGTGTAGCCTTGCTAACACCAGCCTCTACATTCTTACAGCTAACTGTGTAGCCTTGCTAACACCAGTCTCTCTACATCCTTACAGCTAACTGTGTAGCCTTGCTAACACCAGTCTCTCTACATCCTTACAGCTAACTGTGTAGCCTTGCTAACACCAGCCTCTACATCCTTACAGCTAACTGTGTAGCCTTGCTAACACCAGCCTCTACATCCTTACAGCTTACTGTGTAGCCTTGCTAACACCAGCCTCACTACATCCTTACAGCTTACTGTGTAGCCTTGCTAACACCAGCCTCACTACATCCGTACAGCTAACTGTGTAGCCTTGCTAACACCAGCCTCTACATCCTTACAGCTAACTGTGTAGCCTTGCTAACACCAGCCTCTACATCCTTACAGCTTACTGTGTAGCCTTGCTAACACCAGCCTCACTACATCCTTACAGTTAACTGTGTAGCCTTGCTAACACCAGCCTCTACATCCTTACAGCTAACTGTGTAGCCGTGCTAACACCAGCGTCTACATCCTTACAGCTAACTGTGTAGCCTTGCTAACACCAGCCTCTACATTCTTACAGTTAACTGTGTAGCCTTGCTAACACCAGCCTCTACATCCTTACAGCTAACTGTGTAGCCTTTCTAACACCAGCCTCTACATCCTTACAGCTAACTGTGTAACCTTGCTAACACCAGTCTCTCTACATCCTTACAGCTAACTGTGTAGCCTTGCTAACACCAGCCTCTACATCCTTACAGCTAACTGTGTAGCCTTGCTAACACCAGCCTCTACATCATTACAGCTAACTGTGTAGCCTTGCTAACACCAGTCTCTCTACATCCTTACAGCTAACTGTGTAGCCTTGCTAACACCAGTCTCTCTACATCCTTACAGCTAACTGTGTAGCCTTGCTAACACCAGCCTCTACATCCTTACAGCTAACTGTGTAGCCTTGCTAACACCAGTCTCTCTACATCCTTACAGCTAACTGTGTAGCCTTGCTAACACCAGTCTCTCTACATCCTTACAGCTAACTGTGTAGCCTTGCTAACACCAGTCTCTCTACATCCTTACAACGAACTGTGTAGCCTTGCTAACACCAGTCTCTCTACATCCTTACAGCTCGATGTGTAGTCGTGCTCAGCCAGGCTAGCATAATGGTGCACCTCCCCTCCAAATGTTTTTTTGTTGCAAAATCGTTATTAAAAAAAATTAACTATTTTGATTTTTGTCAGAGAGACAGAGACAAAGCGAGACTGAGACTAAGCGACAGAGTGAGACCGAGACCCCGAGACAGATACAGAGAGAGAACGAGACACAGAGAGAGAGAGAGAGAGAGAGAGAGAGAGAGAGAGAGAGAGAGAGAGAGATAGAAAGAGAGAGAGATTTTTTTTTTTTTTTATTATTTTTTTTTTTTTTTTTAGGGGTGGATCAGCTTAATATTGCGGAAAGAATGTTGCTTCCAATGTAATTGTCTGCATAATTTCCAATCCCCCATATTTTTTTGGGTAAATATATATATCCATTCACGTATGCATACATATACACATATATACATACACATACCTACATAGACATACATACTTTTTTAAAGAGTATACCTTTATTATTATTCCCCGCAAACCCTACCACCGATCCCCCAATTGGAGTAAACTGATAAACATTTCTGTTTTTACCTTCAATTTATACATCTTATACACATTTTACAGACACAGTCTACTTTATAATAGTTCTCTCTTGTTTGTTCTTAGTCCTTCCTCTATTTCTGTTGTCCATCCAGTTTGATTTCCACTTGTAACTGTGCTATTTCACAATGGCTCCGCACCTATACACATTTCACAGATCCCGTATGCCCTACATTGTTTATCTTGTTATTAGTCCCACCCTTCAGCTCCACTCAACCTTTCCCATCTATCTTCCAACATCATCCATTTCGGATTTTTATTTGCCATATATTTTTCAACTGTGCTGTGATGCTTCACAAAATATTTGAATCTTCCTATTCTCATAGCTTCCACGGATTGTAAATTAAAAATAAACATTTTTGCTAAAATAATTATTATATTATTGATTGATTGACTATGGCTTTTCAAATCCCCCAGTATTGCTATCTGTAGCGTTAGTTCTACGCAAATGTTGCAATTCTTCAACCATTCCTGGACCTGTGACCAAAAACGAGCTACATGCGGACAATACCAAAATAAATGGTCTAATGACTCTGCCTCCTCACAGCAGAATCTACAGAGCTGGGAAGATTGTATCCCCCATATATATAACATTCTATTAGTTGCAAGAATTTTGTACAATAATTTAAATTGAAAAATTCGAAGTTTTGAATCCGGCGTTGTTTTGCGTATCAATTCATACACCATGTGCCATGGAATGGGTACATCGAAAATCTCTTCCCAACTATTTTGCAATTTATATGGCACAGCTGTAAGTTTTTTGGTCCTTAAATGAAATTGGTATATGTTTTTATTTATCACACTTTTCTTTAACCATTTATGTTCTTTAATATAAGGCCGACATACAAGTTCCTTACTTTTATCCCCTTCCACCTGCCTCTTCCATTTTTGTGGTAATGCTGCAATTAATTGGTTGTAATTTTGGGTAGAGCAGACATTTCCATATGTCTGCGTTAGCTGCATGTGTGACATTACTCCACCAGTCCTATTTATGATATCATTCACAAAAATTATACCTTTTTTAAACATTTCTTCGATAAATACAGTTTTTTTATCAATTACTATATTTGAATTTAACCACAAGATTTGTTGTACTATTTGTTCCGTCCTTTCAGGTGGATTAAACTGAAATTGCAACCAACTTTCTAAGGCTTGCTTAAAAAATAAAGATATTTTGGAGATTATTTCCTTTTCAAGCAACCGAAAGTGAGCAGGTGTAATCTGAATAAAGGGAAAAAGGCCCTTCTTGAACATAGGATGAGACATTCGTACCAATCTACTAGAGAACCAGTTTGGATTTAAGTATAACTTTTGTATGACTGATGCCTTTAGTGAGAGGTCTAATGCTTTAATATTTAATAATTTCTGCCCTCCGAATTCATATTCGTTATATAAATAGGCCCTTTTAATTTTATCTGGCTTGCCGTTCCAAATAAAATTGAATATTTTTTGTTCATATAATTTAAAAAGCAGGTCACTAGGTGTAGGCAAAACCATAAGCAAATAGGTAAACTGTGATATGATTAAAGAGTTAATCAGGGTGATTTTCCCACAAATAGACAGGTATTTTCCTTTCCATGGTAGCAAGATCTTATCTATTTTTGCTAACTTTCTATAAAAATTTATTGGAGTGAGATCATTTCTTTCTTTTGGGATTTGTATACCGAGTATGTCCACATCACCGTCAGACCATTTAATTGGTAAACTACATGGCAATGTAAAATGTGTATTTTTTAGTGATCCAATACGTAATATGGTACATTTATCATAATTTGGTTTTAATCCAGAGAGGATAGCAAATATATCTAGATCCTCTAAGAGGCCGTGGAGAGATTCTAGTTGTGGTTTTAAAAGAAAACATGAATCATCAGCGTACAATGACACCTTAGTTTTTAGGCCCTGGATTTCTAATCCCTTAATATTAATGTTTGATCTAATTTTAACAGCTAACATTTCGATGGCAATAATAAATAGATATGCCGATAGTGGACAACCTTGTTTTACTCCTCTAGATAGTTTAAAACTTTCTGAGATGTAGCCATTATTTACTATTTTACACCTAGGGTTACTATACATAATTTTTACCCATTTTATAAGAGATTCCCCAAAATTGAAATATTCTAGGCATTTATATATAAACTCCAGTCGTACTTTATCAAAAGCCTTTTCAAAATCAGCTATGAAAACCAGGCCTGGTGTCCCCGATATTTCATAGTGTTCTATTGTTTCCAGTACTTGCCTTATATTATCTCCAATGTATCGTCCATGTAAAAAACCTGTCTGATTAGGATGAATAATATCTGACAAAACTTTTTTTATTCTATGCGCCAAGCATTTTGCTAGGATTTTTGCATCACAACACTGAAGTGTAAGAGGTCTCCAATTTTTTAAATGGACTGGATCTTTATATATACCACTTGGGTCCTGTTTCAGTAATAATGATATCACACCTTCTTGTTGCGTGTTTGATAATCTATCATTTATATAGGAGTGGTTAAAACAAGCTAATAATGGTCCTTTGAGTATATCAAAAAAATGTTTGTATACTTCCACTGGTATGCCATCCAGTCCTGGAGTTTTCCTATCCTTAAAGGCCCCAATTGCATCAAGTAGTTCCTCCTCTGTAATTAGGCCTTCACATGAGTCTTTCTGTACAGATGTTAATTTTACATTATTATTAGGGAAAAAATCCATACAATTAGTTTCAGTTAGTGGAGATGGAGGAGCCTGAAACGAAAATATATTCTTAAAGTACTTTACTTCCTCTTTCAAAATATCATTTGGTGAATCATGCGTGACTCCATCATTTGTAACAAGTTTTAATACGTTTTTTTTGGTAGCATTTCTATATTGAAGATTGAAAAAGAATTTGGTGCATTTTTCCCCATATTCCATCCAGTTCGCTTTATTTTTGTAATATATTACACTGGATCTTTCTTGAATAAGTTCCTCCATTTCTTTTTGTTTTTCCTCTAACTTATTCTGTGCCTCTATGGTACCGTTTTTATTGTTATCTAACTGTACTGTTAGTCCTTCAATTTCCTTTGTTAATATGGACTCTTTTGATCTAAATTGCTTTTGTTTTATAG
This sequence comes from Salvelinus namaycush, assembly GCF_016432855.1. Lineage (NCBI taxonomy): Eukaryota > Metazoa > Chordata > Actinopteri > Salmoniformes > Salmonidae > Salvelinus > Salvelinus namaycush. The sequence goes on from NC_052307.1 coordinate 1,800,555, forward strand.
ATGAGTACTGAATTGCATGGCCTCTAAAGCCACACTTAAAAGTGTCCCATACAATATGGGGATCTGCTGTACCTATGTTATGTCTAAAAAAGTCAGTTATAAATTCTTCTGTCCTAGTTCTAAACAATTTATCATCTAGTAGGCTTTGATTAAATTTCCAATATCCTCGCCCACGTGGAAATTCTGTAAGAGTAATATATATGCCAATTATGTGATGGTCCGACCGCATTCTGTCCCCTATCAAACACTTTTTAACTTTTGGTGCCAGAGAGAATGATATAAGAAAGTAGTCAAGGCGACTAGCTTGATTAAGCCTCCGCCATGTATATCTCACTAGGTCAGGGTATTTAAGTCTCCATATATCCACTAATTCCAATATATCCATGACATTCCTGATTTCCTTAAGTGCCTGAGGGTGATAGTTTGTAGTGTGATTTCCTTTCCGGTCCATAGAGGTATTTAAGACCGTATTAAAATCTCCCACTATAATAATAGAGTCTAGTGTTGCTTGTAGAGTTGATACATTCTTATATATATTGTCAAAGAAGCTTGGATCATCATTATTCGGACCGTATAGGTTAATAAGCCATATATGTTTATTGTCCAATAACATATTTAAAATAATCCATCTACCTTGAGGATCTGTTTGGACAAGTTGCACATTTGGATCAAAGTTATTATTAATTAAAACCATCACCCCTTTTGAATTTCTTTGCCCATGGGAGAAATATATTTCGCCCCCCCAGTTCTTTTTCCACAAAACTTCATCTAAAACTGTCGAATGGGTTTCCTGTAAACAGTAGATATTATAATCCTTCTCTTTTAGCCAGGTAAATACTGATTGTCTTTTCTTATTATCTGCTAAGCCATTACAATTGTAACTGGCTATACTTATTTCACCACTTACCATAATGAGACACACCTTTCAATTATTTTTATCAAAATATATGTTTGTAAACGTCCTATTAAAAAGTAACATAATGATTGAGTGTCTATATAGTTGTACCATGACATTTGCATCTCCACTAAGCAAACCTCCAATTGGTCCCCACTATTCCACCCGCCAAAAGCCCCCATCTCGAGTTGGGTTGTCATCCCAATGACCGGCAGACCACCCCCGACCCCCCGCATCGCACAGCCCCGGACCGACTGGGATCCATCCTTCGAAAAGTGCACACAGCGCCATCCACCGAACCGAAGCAGATCCATTGCCAAATGCATTTCCATCGCCCTCACCTCTATTTTTATTACATATTGCTGTGAATCATCCTCTATAGTCCCTAACATCTTTTACTTCTTCCTTCGCAACAGTTGTGGGATACACACATACACCCACACACATTCAGCCCTTACCCCCACACAACCATAAGCTCACCCTCTCAACAATTGCACCATCCCAGAGCCCAACTCAAGATGGATCATGATTTACAAATGTACTTGCAGTTGCAGCTGCATGAGAAGGCCTGCAAGACCGCGCAAAAAATGAGCATAAATGTAGAGATTTATTTACCATTGTCACATCCTAAATGATGGAGGTCAAATGTACACCTTCTTCCTGAAACACCCACAATACGGTCATCCATTTTGACCATGTTCCCAAGCATCTCCATGCAGTCCGACTTGATTTCGTGCCACCAGGGCCACAATAATATACCCCCTCTCTGAATGTCCGAGTGTGACCCCCTCCCCATGGGTTACTGCAGCTAGTGTTGCCAGCACTGCCACTGCCTGGGTGGGGGCACCCCACCGGAATCCCCACCGGCTAGGTACAAGGTCGTCAAGGTTCTCATTAGCAGCTTTGAGAATTTCCTTGTTTATTATGCTCTCCCTTTAGGGGGCTTTGGCTTTGCAGGACCAACCCTGCCAAGCAGGCTCAGAATCTTGAGGGGGCAGTGCTGCTCTTGGTCCCTGACCTCATTTTGGCTGCATACAGACCGCTTACAGCATGCACATAAAACAGTTAGGGACTTCTCCTTAGTATCTGGGCCATTCATGTGGGTGTCTAGGGTATAGGGCCATGGACCGTACCATTAAAATAGGATAATAAATAATTAGATATAATTTATTTTAAAAATGTAGTTCCCCATGATAGGACAATAAATAAATAAGACGTATAATTCATTATAAAAGTATATCCATCATCTGAACAACATTGAAAGCCCTCTCATACCCGGCCCACAGCAATACACTGGCTCTGGGATATGCAACTATTTCATTACTCACTCACTCAACTTTCCAAACATAACAAATAAAAATAAACACACACCACACCATCCACACATACTGTGCCTTCTGTTTACTTAGTTTTTATCTTCACTATGTAGAAATAGTGCTTGTGTTCAATTAGTTATATATGAAGATTTATAGAAAAGCTATATTTTGTATTGTATTGTTACAATCAATAACCGGGCTTGAATTGTGTTTATTTTCCTCATCTATGAGAACTTTGTAATTTTTAAAATAACCATGGAGTAGTCTTTGTGTCTCTGAACAACTGGTTATCAATATATAGTTTATCAACGACGAGAGCTACTCGTTTCGCTTTTAATCTATTTTCTTTGAAAATTGGATACAGAACTTTGCGCCGTTCTGCAATTTCTTTCGGAAACTGATCATTCATGCCAATTTTGGTCCCAGCAAGTCTTTTACCCAGGCTTTTAACCATTATTTTATCTTTAAATGAAGCAAATTTGGCAACGATTGGGCGTTCGTACCTCTGCCCTCTCTGTCCGAGGCGGTGTACACGTTCAAGTTGGATCTTATCGATAACTTCGCGTGGAATCTGAAGCGCTGCAAAAAGGAACTCTCTAACTACAGATTCAGGAACCTCTCCTTCTTTCTCTTGGATACCTGTAAGTACCAAATTCTCTCTCATGGATCTAGTTTGTATGTCTAGTAAGCATTCCTTCAGAACGGTGTTCTCCTTTTTAATTTCATTCATTTCGGTTTCAATTTTATTGACTGTCCCTTTTAGCGCGTGTGTTTCCTTCTCCAATGTCGCAGCTTTTTCATCACTCATCTCTAGGCTTGCCTTCAACTCTTTTATATCTTTACTAACTAATTCAAGTATACCCAGTTTGTCATTTATTGATTTTAACAGATCGGTTTCGACCTTTACCATTGCCGGTGGTGAGAATATTAAATCATCCGTGTCGGTTGAGGAGTCACGTTTTCGTTTTTGAATCGGTTCCCCTGTCTTACTCTCCGTCATGTTTGGGTGTTGCTTGTTTTCGTAATATTTGTCGATAAATGTCTCTAATCTTAGGATTTGTTTTGTGTTATTATCCAGATTGAAGGTTATCACCCACCAGATTATTTAGTGCTAATATTTTAGTCTAATTTAGCAGATATTTCGAATATTATGTTTTATCTTGAGGTGCTCTACATAACTTCGTTCAGTCCGCCATTACCTTTACGTTACCTTTACGTCCGCCGTCCTACGTCCTACCTCCTCCGACAGAGAGAGAATTTGCGAGGGCACTAGAACAGTCTGCAGCACCCGGCCTCGCCCTACTAGACTCTGAAGTGAAATGTCTACTGTTTGCAGATGATCTGCTGCTTCTGTCCCCAACCAAGGAGGGCCTACAGTAGCACCTAGATCTTCTGTACAGATTCTGTCAGACCTGGGCCCTGACAGTGAATATCAGTAAGGCAAAAATAATGGTGTTCCAGAATTCCGGAATTCTGCATAAAATTCTGCACCAAATAATGCATGCAAAATTAAGATGATTCACGCCGATGATCAAAACCCGGGAAAATACCAATTAAATTCAACAACCTTCTAAAAATAAGTGATTCTCAAACCTTCCATAACAAAGCCATCACCTACAGAGAGATGAACCTGGCGAAGAGTCCCCTCTGCCAGCTAGTACAGGGACTCTGCTCACTCATACTCCACAGAGCCCCAGGACAGCAACACAATTCGACCCAACCAAATCATGGAAACAAAAAAGATAATTACTTTACAACATTGGAAAGAATTAACAGTGAAACCAGAGCGAACTAGAATGCATTTTGCCCCTAAACAGAGAGTACACAGAGTGGCAGAATACCTGACCACTGTGACTGACCCAAACTTAAGGAAAGCTTTGACAATGTACAGACTCAGTGGCATGGCATGGCCCGTCATCAGCATACCTGGCTCTCAAGAAAAGACAGGCTGTGTGCCCATTGCTCACAAAATGAAGCGGAAATTGAGCTGCACTTCCTAACCTCCTGTCAAATGTACGAACATCTAGACACATATTTCCCTCCGATTACACAGACCCACAAAGGATTTGAAAACAAATCCAATCTTGATAAACTGCCATATCTATTAGGTAAAACACCACAGTGTGCCATCACAGCAGGAAGATGTGTGACCTGTTGCCACAAGAAAAGGGCAACCAGTGGAGAACAAACACCATTGTAAATACAACCTATATGTCACATCCTCATCTGTTTCACTTGTCTTTTTTATATATTTTTTTTAAATATATATATATATATTTTGTATATATTTTTTGTATTTATATATATTTTTTTTTTTAGATATATATATTTTATATTTATATATATTTTTTATATATATATTTTTTTTTATATATATATATTTTAACTAGTCAAGTCAGTTAAGAACAAATTCTTATTTTCAATGATGGCCTAGGAACATTGGGTTAACTGCCTTGTTCAGGGGCAGAATGACAGATTTTTACCTTGTCAGATCAGTGATTTGATCTTTCGACCTTTCGGTTCCTAGTCCAATGCTCTAACCACTAGGCTACCTGCTGATACTATATTTACCCATTTGTTTATTTTCCCTTTCATACTTCAACTATTTGCATTTTGTCACAACACTGTACATAGCCATAATAACATTTGAAATGTCTATATTCTTTAATTAAACCAGTGGAGTTTTGTGATTAATATTTATAGGGCTGGGCAGTATACCGTTTTTTTAAATATATACTGGTATTAATGCGCGGACCAGTTTGAGTTTTTACTTTACCTTCTATAATGGTATTTTAATGTTTGGTTTGTTTAAATGTCATACGCAGGTGTGTAATGTCCATTTTTATAGTTTACTTCGCTACTTGAGTCATCTTTCTCGGCTCTCTCCATGCCACAGACCTAGCCCCGCCCCACGTCACTCAAGGAGCACATCTGTTCTTCCCTTGACCACCAGACACTGGCCTCCAGTCTGCATGGAACAACACAGCACACTTCCCTTGACCACCAGACACTGGCCTCCAGTCTGCATGGAACAACCAGCACACTTCCCTTGACCTCCAGACACTGGCCTCCAGACACTGACCTCCAGACACTGGCCTCCAGACACTGGCCTCCAGATACTGGCCTCCAGTCACTGGCCTCCAGTCACTGGCCTCCAGACACTGGCCTCCAGACACTGGCCTCCAGTCACTGGCCTCCAGTCTGCATGGAACAAGGCAGCACACTTCCCTTGACCACCAGACACTGGCCTCCAGTCTACATGGAACAAGGCAGCACACTTCCCTTGACCTCCAGACACTGGCCTCCAGACACTGGCCTCCAGACACTGGCCTCCAGACACTGGCCTCCAGACACTGGCCTCCAGTCTGCATGGAACAACCAGCACACTTCCCTTGACCACCAGACACTGGCCTCCAGTCTACATGGAACAAGGCAGCACACTTCCCTTGACCTCCAGACACTGGCCTCCAGACACTGGCCTCCAGTCTGCATGGAACAACCAGCACACTTCCCTTGACCTCCAGACACTGGCCTCCAGACACTGGCCTCCAGACACTGGCCTCCAGACACTGGCCTCCAGTCTGCATGGAACAACACAGCACACTTCCCTTGACCTCCAGACACTGGCCTCCAGACACTGGCCTCCAGACACTGGCCTCCAGACACTGGCCTCCAGTCTGCATGGAACAACTCAGCACACTTCCCTTGACCTCCAGACACTGGCCTCCAGACACTGGCCTCCAGTCACTGGCCTCCAGTCTGCATGGAACAACCAGCACACTTCCCTTGACCTCCAGACACTGGCCTCCAGACACTGGCCTCCAGACACTGGCCTCCAGTCACTGGCCTCCAGTCACTGGCCTCCAGTCTGCATGGAACAACGCAGCACATGCAACAATGTTGATAACCATGATGTCGTTTCTACTTTGCTACTTTTCTTTTTTTTTTTACAATTTAACAAATCAGCAAAAATATGACAGATAATTCCCCGTTATTCCTTCCACTTACACAGCATGCTACATGGGAGAACATGGTGCAAAACCCTTTCCTCCCAAACACATCCCCTCCACCAGTATTAGCTTAGCTTCAATGATTAACAACCAAAAAAACTCAACAGAATGACCTTCACATCCAATGCTAGAAAATAAAATGATTCAATGCAAAAACAAATAATATTAATACATTAAATGAAGAAAATAATGAGGCGGCTAAGGTGACGACTCTAGAAACTGCTGAAAGTCCCCCAAGACATCAGTCAATTCAAAAGGGTTTATTACGGAAATTGTACATTATTTTTTCCAGATGGAATATAGGAAGTTAGTTCTTGGTTGGCAGAGTGTTAACGCTTCCATATAATAGCTGTGCATTTATTTTGCTGTAATGACTGACAATTTAATCAATCTGTTTTTTTTTCTACCAATATTAACTGGTAGAACAGAGTCATCTCCAAGAAGAATAAGGGAAGGATCTAGTGGTACAGTCATATTAGTGACCTGTGATAAGATCTGAATAACATCTTCCCAATAATTGCCTAGTTCAGGACACAATTGACCCGCCCAATAAGAGAAATTGGTAAATCCCACCATCTATCCAATTCTTCCCTTTTTGAGAAGTGGAGTATATAGTTCAGTTGATATGTCTTAATACTTTCAGAAGGAATTTGCAATCCTTGATACGTCATTTCCTGAGGTCTCCAAGAAAACGGCTGGTCTAAGATCGGGTTCTGCATAGCTGCCCTGTTAAAAGGCATGATTGTACTCTTCGATTTAGTGTGGCAAAGCAAAACGTCATCGGCATATAACGAGACTAGATGTTCACGCCCATCTATACGAACACCATGTATGGATGAGACGAGATCTAAAAGTTCCTGCCAGTGGCTCAATAGCCAAAGACAAAAGGACTAGCGGGACAACCCTGTCTTGTGCCACGTGATAGAGAGAACTGTGAGGAAACATTTCCATCGGTTAGGATCTGAGCTACCGGACAGTAATGTAATCAGACCTACATACTGAGGTCCAATATTCATCCTCTGTAAAACTTCAAAACAAGTAGTTCCATTCTATGCGGTAAAAAGCTTTTTCCTCATCTAATGAAGCCTCCACTACAGATTCTTGGTCATTCTCTACATAACGCATAATACTAAATCATCTTCTGATATTATCAGGAGATGAGCGGTTTCTTACAAAGCCTGTTTGGCCCATATCAACCAAGTCTGGAAGAACCTTATCTAGTCTTAAGAGCTATGAGTTTTGCAAGAATCTTATATGAAGTGTTCAACAAAGATATTGGTCTATAAGACCCACAAAGCAGAGGATCTTTCCCAGGATTTAACAAAACTGTGATCAGTGCTTGTTCAAGTGTGTCTGGAAGCTTTTCTGTCTCTATGGCATAATTAAACATATTGCAAAGAGGCTCAATTAGTTTGGGTAAAAAGGATCTATAGAATTCAATAGGGAATCCATCTAACCCTGGTGATTTTCCCCCAGCAGTGTTGAAAATGGATTCCCTAATTTCCTCAGATGTAATCTCTTTCTCCAAGTACTCCCCATCCTTATCAGTTTAAGCTTGTAAATTGAGTTTGTTCAAAAACTCATGCATTGTGGCAGGGGCATCCCCTTCAGACTTGCACAATGTTTCATTAAACTCCCTAAAGTCTAGATTAATTTCCTCAGGACTGTGAACAACTGTGTCATTGCAGCTTAATAGAGCCAATAACTCTACTAGCTTCCTCTCTCCTTCTCTGCCAAGCAAGCAACTTTCCTGCTTTAGCTCCATGTTCGTAGTAGTTTTGTTTTGTTCTCCTAAGAGCGTTTTCCGCTTTATGGGTCGTCAGGGTGTTATATTCCAATCGCTTTGAGTCAAATTTTTGTAGAGTTGAGTCGTCAAATGTTACACTATGTTCATTTTCCAGATCTAAAATGTCTTTCTCCAACGAATCTACTTGAGTCTTGTACATCTTACGAGCACCTGAACTAAAGGATATGATTTGCCTCCTCAGATATGCAAGGAGAGCTTCCCATAAAATTAGGGTGGAGGCAGAGTTGTTATTGGTGCTACAAAATATGTCAATATGAGTGTTCAGAAATGTTACAAATGTGGGATTATTTAGTAAGTATGTGCCAAACCTCCATCTTTTTGAGGGTGGTTGTTTTTTCTTTGTATTTTCTTATACCAGATCTATTGTGTTATAGTCTCCTACATTAAATTCACATTTCCACAAACTTCAAAAAGTGTTTCCTTTCAAATGGTACCAAGAATATGCATATCCTTGCTTCAGGGCATGAGCTACAGGCAGTTAGATTTGGGTATGTCATTTTAGGTGAAAATTAAAATAAAAAAAGGGGGGGGGGGGTTATCCGTAAGAAGATTTATTAATTAAAAAATATATGTTTTGGTAAAATGTAGGATCATCATGGTTAGGCCCGTACACATTCACAATGGTAACGGACTCTGTGTTAATTAAACCTTGAATGATCACAAACCTACCCCCCCCCCCCCCCCCCACCCCTTGTCTTTAATCTGATTGTAGCTGAAAGGTGCAATGCTTATTAATGACAATGCTTATTGCCCGAGAGGTGAAAGATGAATAGTACACTTGACCCACTCACTCTCTCTTCAGTTTGTCATGCTCAGAGTCAGTCAGTTGTATCTCCTGTAGAAGAGCTATATCAACTGTATGCTGCTTTAGATCATTCACAATGTTAAGTGGCTGGGCATTTAGTACCCCTAACGTTAAGTGACTGGGCATTTAGTACCCCTAATGTTAAGTGACTGGGCATTTAGTACCCCTAACGTTAAGTGACTGGGCATTTAGTACCCCTAACGTTAAGTGACTGGGCATTTCGTACCCCTAACGTTAAGTGACTGGGCATTTCGTACCCCTAATGTTAAGTGGCTGGGCATTTAGTACCCCTAATGTTAAGTGACTGGGCATTTAGTACCCCTAATGTTAAGTGGCTGGGCATTTCGTACCCCTAATGTTAAGTGGCTGGGCATTTAGTACCCCTAATGTTAAGTGGCTGGGCATTTAGTACCCCTAACGTTAAGTGACTGGGCATTTAGTACCCCTAACGTTAAGTGACTGGGCATTTAGTACCCCTAATGTTAAGTGGCTGGGCATTTAGTACCCCTAACGTTAAGTGGCTGGGCATTTAGTACCCCTAACGTTAAGTGACTGGGCATTTAGTACCCCTAATGTTAAGTGACTGGGCATTTAGTACCCCTAATGTTAAGTGTCATAAATGTATATTTATTAGGTGCCGACATCTTTAAAGAAAATAAGAAAATAAGAAAGAAAGCAGATAGAAATGTAATTGCGTTGCGCGTATACAAATTGTACAACATTTAATTATGAAAGTAGAAAATAGTCAACATCTCGTGAGATAATACCCTGATAATACCCTGACCCTAACACAAACCCTAACCCTGACCCTAACACAAACCCTGACCCTAACATAAACCCTGATCCTAACACAAACCCTGATCCTAACACAAACCCTGACCCTAACACAAACCCTGACCCTAACACAAACCCTGACCCTAACACAAACCCTAACCCTGACCCTAACACAAACCCTGACCCTAACACAAACCCTAACCCTGACCCTAACACAAACCCTGACCCTAACACAAACCCTAACCCTGACCCTAACACAAACCCTAACCCTGACCCTAACACAAACCCTAACCCTGACCCTAACACAAACCCTAACCCTGACCCTAACACAAACCCTAACCCTGACCCTAACACAAACCCACCCAACCCCCCTCCCCAACTGAGTTAAAGAACCCATACCCTTAGAAGCTAGTCTTTAAGCTAGATGTACCTGCTACGCAAAGCGTCGCCCGAATTAGGTTCATTCTAAATTATATGTATATGCCATTAAAAAGTGCATTGACTGTTCCCTGTAACATGAAAATGTTGTCAGTCGAGTCACAAAATAAAATTTGAATCAAAGCGACAAACATCCACAACAATAATGACCAGACTATTTAGCTCCACTTGAGCATGTCACCGGAGGATGTGTTCATGGTAACCAACATTGCCTACCCGCACATCTCAATGTCAACCAATCGGCATTCCCCAAGGTGCCCTAAAACCTGTGCCGCGCGGCGACAAAAGCGATGACCACAAACACACCCAAGTAGCACAGGAAAAAAGACATCAAGCTATGATGAATAAATGAAAACATTTACAAGACAATAACTATCATCCCTTAAATATGAAATAGGGACAATTAGTGAAACAATCACCATCATCCTGAGTTCACGCTGCTTTTCCTTCACTCTGCGGTCCAACTCATCCCAAACCAGCTCAAGAAAAGGCGAACCAGCGAGGAACAAACACCTTTGTAAATACAACCCATATTTATGTTTATTTATTTATTTAACACTGTATACATAGACGACATGACATTGAAATGTCTCCATTATTTTGGAACTTGTGACTAATATTTACTGTTTATTCATTTCACTTGCTTTTGCCAATAAAGCCCATTGACTTGAGAGACAGACCGAGAGAGAGAGACACCGAGAGAGAGAGAGAGAGACACCGACAGAGAGAGAGAGACAGGCCGAGAGAGAGAGACACCGAGAGAGAGAGAGAGACACCGACAGAGACCGAGAAAGACAGAGTCCCTCTGTAAACAGGCACGCTAATATCAGTCATTATCTTGGCACTCACTGAGGAGTAGCGTTGGCAGGACACTATGCAGCAATACACAAACAGCCATTGTCAAGTGTCGCATCCCACTCCCAAACACACACAGTCCTTTCACAGAGATTATAAGAGAGAGAGAGAGAGAGAAAACAAGAGGGAGAAAGGCTAGAGGCCGTTTGAGGCAAATATTTAAAAGACTGACGTTTCCTTCTTTTGAGGGTTTCAGTGAAATGGTTGATACAGAGCACTTCTATGTTGTCACGGTACTGAAATGTATTGGTCGCATACACAGATTTGCAGATATCGCCGGTGCAGCGAAATGCGTGTTTTTCTAGCTCCAACAATGGCAAAAAAACAACAACAAAAAATACACACAACTCTGAATTTCTAGGGGGGGATATCAGAACTAGCAATGTTAGAGACATATAAATGTATATAAATATACACAGTGCATTCGGAAAGTATTCAGACCCCTTGACTTTTTCCACATTTTGCTACGTTACAGCCTTATTCTACAATGTAGTAAATAAATAAAAATTCTCAGCAATATACACACACAACACCCCATAATGACAAAGCGAAAACAGGTTTACAAATTTTTCTAATTAAAAAAATGTCCTTATTTACATAAGTATTCAGAATATGAGACACTAAATTGAGCTCAGGTGCATCCTGTTTCCATTGATCTTCCTTGAGATGTTTCTACAACTTGATTAGAGTCCACCTGTGGTAAATTCAATTGATTGGACATGATTTGGAAAGGCACACACCTGTCTATATAAAGGTCCCACAATTGACAGTGCAAGTCAGAGCAAAAGCCCTGAGGTTGAAGGAATTGTCCGTAGAGGTCCAAGACAGGATTGTGTCGACGCACAGATCTGGGGAAGGGTACCAACATATTTCTGCAGCACTGAAGGTCGCTAAGAACAGAGTGGTCTCCATCGTTCTTAAATGGAAGAAGGTTGGAACCACCAAGACTCGTCCTAGAGCTGGCTGCCTGGCCAAACTGAGCAACCGAGGGAGAAGGGCCTTTTACAGGGAGGTGACCAAAAACCCGATTAGAGCTCTGGCAGAGTGACAGAGTTCCTCTGTGATGAGATGAGAAAACCTTCCAGAAGGACAACCATCTCTCCAGCACTCCACCAATCAGGCCTTTATGGTAGAGTGGCCAGATGGAAGCCATTTTTCAGTAAAAGGCACATGACAGTTCGCTTTGAGTTTGCCAAAAGGCACCTAAAGGACTCTCAGACCATGAGAAACAAGATTCTCTGGTCTGATGAAACCAAGATTGAACTCTTTGGCCTAAATGCCAAGCGTCACGTCTGGAGGAAACCTGGCACCATCCCTACTGTGAAGCATGGTGGTCGCAGCGTCATGCTGTGGGGATGTTTTTCAGCGGCAGAGACTAGGAGACTAGTCAGGATCGAGGGAAAGATGAACGGAGCAAAGTACAGAGAGATGCTTAATTAAAACCTGCTCCAGAGTGCTCAGGACCTCAGACTGGGACGAAAGTTCACCTTACAACAGGAGAACGACTCTAAGCACACAGCAAAGACAACGCAGGAGTGGCTTCGGGACAAGTCTCTCAATATCCTTGAGTGGCCCTACCAGAGTCCGGACTTGAACCTGATCGAACATCTCTGGAAAGACCTAAAAACAGCTGTGCAACAATGCTCCCCATCCAACCTGAGAATAATGGGAGAAACTCCCCAAATACAGGTGTGCCAAGCTTGTAGTGTCATACCCAAGAAGACTCAATGCTGTAATCGCTGACAAAGGTGCTTCAACAAAGTACTGAGTGAAGGGTATGAATAATTATGCAAATGTGTTATTTCGTTTATTTATTTATTTTATAAATTCATAATTTTAGAGAATTTGGCAGTACATTCAATCGGCCTAACAACCGCAGACCACATGTAACCACGCCCTCCCAGGACCTCCACATCCGGTGTCACGTTCTGACCTTAGTTCCTTTTTTATGTCTTTATTTTAGTTTGGTCAGGGCGTGAGTTGGGGTGTGCATTCTATGTTGTTTTTCTATGTTTTGTTCTGTTGTTCTATTTCTATATGTTTGGACTAGTATGGTTCTCAATCAGAGGCAGGTGTCAGTCGTTGTCTCTGGTTGGGAGCCATATTTAGGTAGCCGGTTTTCTATTGTGTTTTGTGGGTGGTTGTTTCCTGTGTTAGTGTTTGCACCATATGGGACTGTTTCGATTTTCGTTTGTTCATTCACTTTGTTATTTTGTATTTTTGTAGTGTTCAGTTTTATATATTAAAATGGACACTTACCACGCTGCACATTGGTCCGATATCTCTTACTCCTCGTCAGAAGAAGAGGAAAGTCGTTACATCCGGCTTCTTCATCTGCGGGATTGTCTGAGGCCAGCCACCCAGACAGCTGATGAAACTGGGTTTGCACAACGGAATAATTTCTGCAGAAACCGTCTCAGGGAAGCTAATCTGTGTGCTCGTCATCCTCACCAGGGTCTTGACCTGACTGCAGTTCTGGCGTCGTAACTGACTTCAGTGCACAAATGCTCACCTTTCGATGGCCACTGGCAACGCTGGATAAGTGTGCTCTCACGGATGAATCCCGGTTCAACTTTACCGGGCATATGGCGTGTATGGCGTCATGTGGGCGTGTATGGCGTCATGTGGGCGTGCGGTTTGCTGATGTCAACTTTGTGAACAGAGTCCCCCATGGTGGCGGTGGGGTTATGGTATGGGCAGGGATAAGCTACGGACAATGAACACAATTGTATTTTATCGATGGCAATTTGAATGCAGAGAGATACTGTGACGAGATCCTGAGGCCCATTATCGTGCCATTCATCCTCCGCCATCACCTCATGTTTCAGCATGATAATGCACGGCCCCATGTCAGATCTGTACACAATTCCTGGAAGCTGAAAATGTCCCAGTTATTGGTCTGCATACTTAGACATGTCACCCATTGAGCATGTTTGGGATGCTCTGGATCGACATGTACAACAGCGTGTTACAGTTCCCACCAATATCCAGAAACTTCGCACAGCCAATGAAGAGGAGTGGGACAACATTCTGCAGGCCTGATCAACTCTATGTGAAGGAGATGTGTCGCGCTGCATGAGGCAAATGGTGGTCACACCAGATACTGACTGGTTTTCTGATCCACACCCCTACCTTTTCTTTTAAGGTATCTGTGACCAACAGATGCATATCTGTATTCTCAGTCATGTGAAATCCATAGATTAGGACCTAATGAATTTATTTCAATTGACTGATTTCCTTATATGAAGTGTAACTCAGTAAAATCTATTAAATGATTTCATGGTGCATTTATATTGTTGTTCAGTGTACATAGGGCAGCAGTCTCTAAGGTGCAGGGTAGAGTACCTGGTGGTAGCTGGCTAGAACAGTGACTAAGGCTAGTGGTGACTGTTGAACAATCTGATGGCCTGGAGATAGAAGCTGTTTCTCAGTCTCTCGGTCCCAGCTTTGTTGCTTTGGGGTTTTGTAACGATTTACATATCATGTAAATTTACATCATGTCATGTAAATTTACATCATTCACTATGTCATTGGCTATGAAGTGAGGATTTTCAGAGCTGTGTCCCAGATGGCACCATATTCCCTATAGTGCAAACAGACGAAAAGTAAATAGTGGACCGAAGTTTTAGTTGTTAGGGTCACTGAATATTGATGAAAACGGTGATGTACTAACATGCAACGGGAGAGAACACACACACTGCTCGCGCATGTCAATGAGCGTGTGCATAGCCAGGCGCTAAAATATAACTTTGTTCTATTTGTGAAGCTTCACGCGCTGCAAGTCCCGCCTCTCCCATCTCCTCATTGGTTGTTAGGAGTATATACCCACGTGGGTGATTGAAAGATGAACTGAGGTCCACACTCCAGTCGGTGGTGGTAATACACCTTAAAGTTGGTTGCCAACCTCCATATAAAGTCCAAAGAAGAAGAAGATGAAGCCTGAAGGAGAAGAGATTATTAGAAACCAACTCTTTTTACCTGTGGATTAATAGTTGGATTAGCAACCCAATGTTTATATCCCAGGACAAATTAGCTAGCAACAGCAAGCTACCTAGCTAAATTGCCATAAATTGTTTTTTTGACCTGTCCCCAAATTAATATAATTGATTCAGAGAGTTTGTTTTGATATTGCAACATGCGTGTCCTGGTGTGGGTAGACAAAAATCAACATGCGCACGCACGCACGCACGCACGCACGCACGCACGCACGCACGCACGCACGCACGCACGCACGCACGCACACCCACACACAAACTCACATGACCTAATGGATTCTTTCCCATCAATCAATTACTTAACAAGCAACCACTTAGTGTACCTTCTCCATTATTGACAATGTACTTCCCAAGCTGCAGTCAATACTCATGTAAATTTTAGTTTCCTTATCTACAGGAAGCTTGGAGGTCTCCCTGTTATGTTGGAATACAGAAGGAAACGTCTCCAATTCAACTTGGAATCCCTGTTGGTCATCTATGAATGTTTGAACATCTTGAAGAACAATCTGGCCTTAATGGCCATGTACTCTTATAATCTCCACCAGGGCACAGCCAGAAGAGAACTGGCCACCACTTCAGAGCCTGGTTCCTCTCTAGGTTTCTTCCTACGTTCCTGCCTTTCTAGGGAGTTTTTCCTAGCCACCGTGCTTCTACACCTGCACTGCTTGCTGTTTGGGGTTTTAGGCTGGGTTTCTGTATAAGCACTTTGTGACATATGCTGATGTAAGAAGGGCTATATAAATACATTTGATTGATTGATTGATTGATTGATTACGGAGCACAATGAAAACGACAGGACAGGAAACCACTGATGCTGTTAAAATGGGATGGTTTTGCAATGGACAATTCATGGATTCTATAACGGGCAGTGGTGACTAGAGAAGTTAATCACATTGTCATTCTTTTCAAGTTACAAAATGTATCTCTTGTGCCAGTATTGCTTGTTACTGTTAATGTGCAAAATACTATTTTAGTACAGGTAGACAGCAGGCAGTCTTCAATAAATCATATGCAGAAATATGAAAATTACTACTTGCTCATTGCAACTTTTTCCTCAGGTACACCCAGGAACGGAATGGTTTTTCCATAAACAAAAGCCTGAGTTGCTAAGCAATTTTTTTTTACGAGCCAGCAAAAGACCTTCTGGTTGGACCTGCTAGTGCAGGCCTGAGCAATTATTTTCAATGGAGGGCCACATTAGAATATATTTTTTCCATCGCGGGCCAGAATCATATTACAGGATTATACATGATGTGTATGACTGTGTTGATAGATATATCTACTGTAAATCACATCCAGATATGCTACTTATTTTACTTTTTAAACACGCACAGAAATAAACCACATCCATGTTCTCCTTTTGGTAGGTATTTTCATTATTAAACATGCAATGAACTACACAGAGGTAAAAGTACACTGTGCATTCAGCACCAAGGACAGGACTCTTGTTAACGGGTCTGAACAAAAACACAATGAGAGAGAGCTCAACATTACATTTAAGCTACTCAATCAGTGTGAGGAGTGCAGTCTCTGATGGGCATTGACTAGAGCAGTGAAGTCTCTGATGGGCATTGACTAGAGCAGTGAAGTCTCTGATGGGCATTGACTAGAACAGTGAAGTCTCTGATGGGCATTGACTAGAGCAGTGAAGTCTCTGATGGGCATTGACTAGAGCAGTGAAGTCTCTGATGGGCATTGACTAGAGCAGTGAAGTCTCTGATGGGCATTGACTAGAACAGTGAAGTCTCTGATGGGCATTGACTAGAGCAGTGAAGTCTCTGATCGGCATTGACTAGAACAGTGAAGTCTCTGATGGACATTGACTAGAGCAGTGAAGTCTCTGATGGACATTGACTAGAGCAGTGAAGTCTCTGATGGGCATTGACTAGAACAGTGAAGTCTCTGATGGGCATTGACTAGAGCAGTGAAGTCTCTGATGGGCATTGACTAGAGCAGTGAAGTCTCTGATGGGCATTGACTAGAGCAGTGAAGTCTCTGATGGGCATTGACTAGAACAGTGAAGTCTCTGATGGGCATTGACTAGAGCAGTGAAGTCTCTGATGGGCATTGACTAGAGCAGTGAAGTCTCTGATGGGCATTGACTAGAGCAGTGAAGTCTCTGATGGGCATTGACTAGAGCAGTGAAGTCTCTGATGGGCATTGACTAGAGCAGTGAAGTCTCTGATGGGCATTGACTAGAACAGTGAAGTCTCTGATGGGCATTGACTAGAGCAGTGAAGTCTCTGATCGGCATTGACTAGAACAGTGAAGTCTCTGATGGACATTGACTAGAGCAGTGAAGTCTCTGATGGACATTGACTAAAGCAGTGAAGTCTCTGATGGGCATTGACTAGAGCAGTGAAGTCTGGTATAGTTTCTGACCTCGCTATGCACAGGATTGCTGAGAGGTGAGAGTCAGTAAGATATGATCTGTGCCTTGACTTGTTATATTTCAACACTGAAAATGTCTGTTCACAATACATAGGTTGACCCAAACAGTACAAACATCTTCTGAGCATGACTCCTAATCTTTGGAAAGTTTTGTTCATCGAGAGATGCATAGAACCTCAAGTTGCAGGTCAGTGGGAGCGTTATCCACATTAGAGGTCAACCGATTAATCGGAATGGCCAA
Organism: Salvelinus namaycush; assembly: GCF_016432855.1. Classification (NCBI taxonomy): domain Eukaryota; kingdom Metazoa; phylum Chordata; class Actinopteri; order Salmoniformes; family Salmonidae; genus Salvelinus; species Salvelinus namaycush. The sequence continues at coordinate 1,818,082 of NC_052307.1, forward strand.
TTAATTAGGGCCGATTTAAAGTTTTCATAACAATCGGAAATCGGTAATTTTGGACGCCGATTTTTTTTTTTACATTTATTTTTTACACCTTTATTTAACTTGGCAAGTCAGTTAAGAACACATTCTTATTTACAATGACGGCCTATGAACAGTGGGTTAACTGCCTTGTTCAGGGGCAGAACGACAGATTTTTACCTTGTCAGCTCAGGGATTCAATCTTGCAACCTTACGGTTAACTAGTCCAACGCTCTAACCACCTGCCTCACGAGGAGCCTGCCTGTTACGCGAGTGCAGTAAGAAGCCAAGGTAAGTTGCTAGCTAGCATTAAACGTATCTTATAAAAAACAATCAATCAATCAATCATAATCACTAGTTATAACAACACATGGTTGATGATATTACTAGTTTATCTAGCGTGTCCTGCGTTGCATATAATCGATGCAGTGCGCATTCGCGAAAAAGGACTGTCGTTGCTCCAACGTGTACTTAACCATAAACATCAATGCCTTTCTTAAAATCAATACACAGAAGTATATATTTTTAAACCTGCATATTTAGCTAAAAGAAATCCAGGTTAGCAGGCAATATTAACCAGGTGAAATTGTGTCACTTCTCTTGCGTTCATTGCACGCAGAGTCAGAGTATATGCAACAGTTTGGGCCGCCTGGCTCATTGCGAACTAAATTGCCAGAATTTTACGTAATAATGACATAACATTGAAGGTTGTGCAATGTAACAGGAATATTTAGACTTATGGATGCCACCCGTTAGATAAAATACGGTTCCGTATTTCACTGAAAGAATAAACGTTTTGTTTTTGAGATGATAGTTTCCGGATTCGACCATATTAATGACCTAAGGCTCGTATTTCTGTGTGTTATTATGTTATAATTAAGTCTATGATTTGATAGAGCAGTCTGACTGAGCGGTGGTAGGCACCAGCAGGCTCGTAAGCATTCATTCAAACAGCACTTTCGTGCGTTTTGCCAGCAGCTCTTCGCAATGCTTCAAGCATTGCGCTGTTTATGACTTCAAGCCTATCAACTCCCGAGATTAGGCTGGTGTAACCGAAGTGAAATGGCTAGCTAGTTAGCGGGGTGCGTTTCAAATGTCTCGCTCTGAGACTTGGAGTAGTTGTTCCCCTTGCTCTGCATGAGTAACGCTGCTTCGAGGGTGGCTGTTGTCGATGTGTTCCTGGTTCGAGCCCGGGTAGGAGCGAGGAGAGGGATGGAAGCTATACTGTTACACTGGCAATACTAAAGTGCCTATAAGAACATCCAATAGTCAAAGGTATATGAAATTACAAATCGTATAGAGAGAAATAGTCCTATAATTCCTATAATAACTACAAACTAAAACTTCTTACCTGGGAATATTGAAGACTCATGTTAAAAGGAACCACCAGCTTTCATATGTTCTCATGTTCTGAGCAAGGAACTTAAACGTTAGCTTTCTTACATGGCACATATTGCACTTTTACTTTCTTCTCCAACACTTTGTTTTTGCATTATTTAAACCAAATTGTACATGTTTCATTATTTATTTGAGGCTAAATTGATTTTATTGATGTATTATATTAAGTTAAAATAAGTGTTCATTCAGTATTGTTGTAATTGTCATTATGACAAATAAATAATACATTTTCAGATTAATCGGTATCGGCTTTTTTGGTCCTCCAATAATCGGTATCGGCGTTGAAAAATCATAATCGGTCGACCTCTAATCCACATTGAAGGTGACAGGAGAGGAAACCAACAGCATGTCATTTTCCAACACTTTGAAATCCTCAAAACGAGGAGAAAACTCACCGTTCAAAGCAGCAGCGATGTATACTTCTCCCGTTGTTCATCTGATAGCGAACAGACTAGTAGTGTCGGAAGGTGGGTGAGACTGTTGGCTTCTTCTTGACAGGTCAGGAGGTGTCATTTTCCCTTGAAGGCTTTGACAAGGCTGTACATCTGATGTGGAAAAAGGCCTTTCCCTTGGAGTTTGGAATTCAGTTCATTCATGCCGTGATGTCCACAGTGAAGGCAAAATCCGCCAACCATTCTTTATCTTATGAAGTTTACCACTTTAGTGACTGTATTCACAACACGGCTCATTTTCAGAACACATTTACAGAGCACCTCCTGATCAATAATGCAATGCAGGAAAATAATTTTCTGATCTGGGTTCAGCTCAGCTACTTGATCTTGTATCCTTTTCAAAAGGACAAAGTTTTTTTCCTGTCAAGTCTGGGCAGCCATCAGTGGTCACACTGAATAACTTTTCAAAAAACAGCTTTGCCACACACTTATATGAACCTACTCCAATAAATCTTTCCCTGTGGTTGTGCTCTTCATTGACTGCAGAGAAGCAAACTGCTCTGTAATTTAAAAGTCTGGGGTTATGCCTCGTAAGAACATCAACAACTGCACCGTGTCACGTGCATCACTGCTCTCATCCAGGGTGAACGAGAAATAGGTGAAATCCTTTACTTTGTCTTTCAACTGTTGTTCCATATTCTCTGCGATGTCCACGACACGCCGTGTCACTGTTCGTCTTGACAGGGAAACATTTTCAAACAGCTCTTTCTTGTCGGGGCAAAGTATTGCTGCAGATGTTAAGCAATTTTGCGGGACGGTATATAACTAGCTTTCGCAATTCCGTCGATTGCTGAATGCAGTTTTGTGAAATGTCCTTGCTGCTTTTGCAACTGAGAAAGCAACTATTTCGTTGCACTTGTCCTCTGCTCAGAAGACATATTCCTATATTTCTCTGCATGCTTCATCTGTAAGTGTCGAGACAAGTTGTAGTCTTTCAAGACAGCGATGCTCTCTTTGCACACTAAGCACACAGCTTTCCCTGATACGTCAATAAATAAATATGTCGATGTCCACTCTTGCTGGAACACCCTACATTCATTGTCTAACTTTCCTTTTCTTTTAAATCTTTGAAAAACTATTTTCTTTCACTATTTCTAGCTAGCTACTATTTGTAACTGTGTGTGTCAGCCTGTCAGTCATTGTCTGTCCTCGTGCAGTTGTTATTTATACGTGCCTTCAAAATAAAGGTCCCACAAGCGGTGGGATTTAAATCATTACACAAAGGCGAGTGTTCACTGGGCTTTTAATTTGAATAACAAATACGATTTTCAAAACTTTACTAATCGCAAATTCTTTGAGGTGTGAGCATGATTCCGCATGGCCGTATTGAATCAGGTAGCGGGGCCGTATACGGACCCCCGGGCCGGGCCTTTCCCCCAGGCCTGTGCTAGAGCGTGTGCTGAAAAGATGGGAGGACAAGACAGTGGCGTGCAAAAGACCCGCTCTCCCACACTTGGTGACTAACTGAATGACAGAAGGTTGGAGGGCAACCTGCCTGTAGCCCTGTTGAACTAGGGGAAACACCGGTGACAGAGAGCTGTGACCTCTGAAGTGCAGAGAGTGGAAAGAGAGAGAGCAACAGAGAGAGAGAGAGAGAGAGAGAGAGAAACAGAGAGAGAGAAACAGAGAGAGAGAAACAGAGAGAGAGAAACAGAGAGAGAGAGAGAGAGAGACAAAGAGAGAGAGAGAAACAGAGAGAGAGAGAGAGAGAGAGAGAGAGAGAGAGAGAGAGAGAGAGAGAGAGAGAGAGAGAGAGAGAGAAACAGACAGAGAGAGAGAGAGAGAGAGAGAGAGAGAAACAGACAGAGAGAGAGAGAGAGAAACAGAGAGAGAGAGAAACAGAGAGAGAGAGTGAGAAACAGAGAGAGAGAGAAACTGAGAGAGAGAAACAGAGAGAGAAACAGAGAGAGGGTGAGAGAGAGAAACAGAGAGAGAGAAACAGAGAGAGAGAGAGAGAGAGAGAGAGAAACAGAGAGAGAGAGAGAGAAACAGAGAGCGAGAGAGAAACAGAGAGAGAGAGAGAAACAGAGAGAGAGAAAAGGGAGCGTGAGAAAAGAAGCATTCATAAAGTTAGCATAAGTGTGAAACTACTATAAACTAGAAAAGTATGTGGACACATGCTCATAGAAAATCTAATTTAAAAAATCATGGGATTAAAAATGGAGTTGGTCCCCCTTTGCTGCTATAACAGCCTCCACTTTTCTGGGAAGGCTTTCCACTAGATGTTGGAACATTGCTGCTATAACAGCCTCCACTCTTCTGGGAAGGCTTTCCACTAGATGTTGGAACATTGCTGCAGGGACTTGCATCCGTTCAGCCACAAGAGAATTAGTGAGGGGACTGATGTTGGATGATTAGGCCTGGCTCGTAGTCCAATTCATCCCAAAGGTGTTCGATGGGGTTGAGGTTAGCCCTCTGTGAAGGCCAGTCAAGTTCTTCCACACCGATCGACAAACCATTTCTGTATGGACCTTGCTTTGTGCACGGGGGCATTGTCATGCTGAAACAGGAAAGGGCCTTCCCCAAAAGTTGGAAGCACAGAATCGTCTACAATGTCATTGTATGCTGTAGTGTTAAGATTTCCCTTCACTGGAACTAAGGTGCCCGAACCATGAAAAACAGCCCCAGAACATTATTTCTCCTCCACCAAACTTTACAGTTGGCACTATGCATTGGTAGTGTTTTCCTGGCCAAACTCGACAGACTGCTGGTGAAGCGTGATTCATCAGTCCAGAGAACACGTTTCCATTCAAGCTTTACTCCACTCCAGCCGACGCTTGGCATTGCGCATGGTGGTCTTAGGCTTGTGTGCGGCTGCTCAGCCATGGAAACCCATTTCATGAAGATCCCGACGAACAGTTCTTGTGTTGAAGTTGCTTCCAGAGGCAGTTTGGAACCCAGTAGTGAGTGTTGCAACCAAAGACAGACAATTCTTTCGCGCTCCAGCACTCCGCGGTCCTGTTCTGTGATCTTGTGTGGCCTACCACTTCACGGCTGAGTCGTTGTTGCTCCTAGACGTTTCCACTTCACAATAACAGCACTTAGTTGACCGAGGGCAGCTCTGACGAACTGGCTTGTTATAAAAAGGTGGAATCCTATGACGGTGCCAGGTTGAAAGTCACTGATCTCTTCAGTTTGGGCCATTCTACTGACAATGTTTGTCTATGGAGATTGCATGATTTTATACACCTGTCAGCAACGGGTGTCGCTGAAATAAGCCGAATTCAAAAAAAAATCGAGGCCAGGCTTAAAAGACAATTTATGCTCGATCCGAAATATGGTCGGAAGCTTTGTATGGAAGGTGTGACGCAATCGCGGAGCCTCTTGATGCCAAATCAAAAGCTCCATACCGCATCGATGTGCGCCTCTCTAATACCTCAACAACGTGAAGGGCTCTGTACAGCTCCGCATTGACATGATTGATTGACAGTAGGTTGGGGGCGGGATGTCTTGTATAAACACAAACTCATATAACTTCCTTCACAATATCTCTGCTTTGCTAACCGCAAGAAATATGCCGTCGGCGGAGGCTGCATCGGTAGTAAATGCTGTTTGGCCAACTTCAATGGGGGGCCCGGATTGACCATGCAAGGCCTTGAAGTTCCACTACGGACTGGCGCACATGACAAAAGCTCTGGTGCTAAACCAAATACATTGATATGTTTTAACCTGTACTGCTCTGGCGTTCCGCCAGCGGAACTCCTCCCACATTCCACTGAAAAGGCAGAGCGCGAAATTAAAAATATATTTTTTAGAAATATTTAACTTTCACACATTAACAAGTCCAATACAGCAAATGAAAGGTACACATCTTGTGAATCCAGCCAACATGTCCGATTTTTTAAATGTTTTACAGCGAAAACAGCACGTATATTTATGTTAGCTCACCACCAAATACAAAAAAGGACAGACATTTTTCACAGCACAGGTAGCATGCACAAAGCCAACCTAACTAACCAAGAACCAACCAAACTAACCAACAAACAACTTCATCAGATGACAGTCTTATAACATGTTATTCAATAAATCTATGTTTTGTTCGAAAAAATGTGCATATTTCAGGTATAAATCATAGTTTACATTGCAGCTACAATCAGAAATTGCACCGAATGCAGACAGAATAATTACAGACACCAACGTCAAATACCTAAATACTCATCATAAAACATTTCTGAAAAATACATAGTGTACAGCAAATGAAAGACAGGCATCTTGTGATTCCAGACAATATTTCCGATTTCTTAAGTGTTTTACAGCGAAAACACAATATAGCGTTATATTAGCTTACCACAATAGCCAGAAACACAAGCCATTTCCCAGCAGCAAAAGTTAGTGATCGTAACAAACCAGCAAAAGATATATAATTTTTGACTAACCTTGATATGCTTCATCAGATGACAGTCCTATAACATCAGGTTATACATACACTTATGTTTTGTTCCAAAATGTGCATATTTAGAGCTGAAATCAGTGGTTATACATTGTGCTAACGTAGCTACTTTTTCCCACAACGTCCGGATATTTTTCTGACACACATATTCTGACCAAATAGCTATTCATAAACATAACTAAAAAATACATGTTGTATAGGAAATGATAGATACACTAGTTCTTAATGCAATCGCCGTGTTAGAATTCTAAAAATAACTTCATTACAACATAAGGCTTACGTTATGGCGAGCGAGTGCCCAAAACCTGGGCGCAAAACTAATAGTACACAGTTCGACAGATATATGAAATAGCATCATAAAATGGGTCCTACTTTTGATGAGCTTCCATCAGAATGTTGTACAAGAGGTCCTTTGTCAAGAACAATCGTTGTTTGGATTTAGAACGTCCTTTTTCCCTCTTGAATTAGCAAGCGCACTGGCCAAGTGGCGCGAAGCTCTCCTTCCTGAACAAAGGCACACAACGCAACACGCCTAACGTCCCGAATAAATTTCAATAGTCTAATAAAACTATATTGAAAAAACATACTTTACGATGATATTGTCACATGTATCAAATAAAATCAAAGCCGGAGATAGTAGTCGCCTATAACGAAAGCTTTTCAGAAGGCAATTCCAGGTCCAACCTCGCGCTTTCCAGAAAACAGGAAATGGGTGACACGTCATTCCAAGAGGATTTATTCCATCTCAGACCAAGATAAACACTCCATTTCTTCTCTCACTGCCTCTTGACATCCAGGGGAAGGTGTATGACGTGCATGTATACTAATACGTATCATGCCCATTTATAGGCAGGACCTAGAACAGAGCATCGATTTCAGATTTTCCACTTCCTGGTCAGGAAGTTTGTGCCAAATGAGTTCTGTTTTACTCACAGATATAATTCAAACGGTTTTAGAAACTAGAGAGTGTTTTCTATCCAATAGTAATAATAATATGCATATTGTACGAGCAAGAATTGAGTACGAGGCCGTTTAAATTGGGCACGATTTTCCCCCAAAGTGAAAACAGCGCCCTCTGTCCTCAACAGGTTTTAAGCAATCGATTTAGTGAGAACGGGATGACTATGGACTTTAATACTACCGTCACCAAGCGGAGGTAACAAAGGAAGTGAGATTTTCCTGTAATTCATGTGTGGTGAAAACGTTATAGGCTGACCACACCGCTCGCTTGGCGTGCCAACGAGCGTCTGCGTTGCCAAGGGCTAAAATAGAAGTCAATAAATGTATGCACGATAGCGCAAGATGGCGCACATGCACAGCCGGTTTGGGTTCCGTGTTAGTCTAATGTTCTGTCTACAATAGGGAAATTGGCATAATATAAAAAAAATATATATTTTACCTAAATAAGTCAGTTAAGAACAACATTTTATTTACAATGACGGCCTACCGGGGAACAGTGGGTTAACTGCCTTGTTGAGGGGCAGAACAAAATATTTGTACCTTGTCAGCTCGGGGATTTGATATAGCAACTTTTCAGTTACTGGCCCAACGCTCTAACCACTAGGCTACCTGCCACCCAAAAGCTGGACAAAGTTGAATTACTGTTTAACGGATGCCCTGGCTTACTTTTCTCCACACCCCACAAATTATTTTTTTATATTTTTTAATCAGATGTGTTATTTTGTGGGGAAATATAAACGGCGCTTTGTTTATGATGCACTGTCCGTTCTCCCTTGAGGCTTTAGAGACCAAAGAGCCTCAGATCACGCGCTCAGATCCTGTTCGAGCCTCTGATTGGACAGTGAAACACGCACGCTCCACCTGCAGTCGACGTGCAGATGTGTCATTTATCTCTCATGCAGATTCATGGTTGAAGCCAGCGTAAATTCCTACTATTTATGTGTCCAGGTTAAACGTGGGACGTCCCTCATTATAAACAAACATCCGGTTAAATTCATGGTTATAGCTTCATTTTCAGATCAATTAGAAGCGATTAATAGACGAAACAAACATTGAACCAATTGACTGGCCAGAGATCAGGGCATTCATCAGCAAAGACGCAGTGCAATTGATGAAATTGAAGTGTGTATTGAAGCTGTATGGTGATTTGCGATTCATAACGTACATTTTACCGGTACTGCCAGTAGTAGTAGGCAAACCGATAACACCAAGACGGAATGCGTTTGAAGAAGGAATGCGTTTGAACACGGAACGCGTTTGAAGACGGAACGCGTTTGAAGTGAGGATGCGCCGTCGAGAACAGCTAGCATATCCAGCAGAGTACATCGCCAGTGGCACGCGTACACGCTTCGTGCAGATCAGTAGCTCCACAACGATGTGATCCACTGTCTCCAAGGTGTGGGGGGGGGGGGGGGCTTTTGGTGGTAGCCAGACGAGACAATCAGAGGATGCGGTGAGCAAATTTACTGGGGCTTGAATTTAGTCAAGCTTCCAGTATAGAGATTGATGCATCTAATTATGCATGTTATAAATTATTTTTTCTTATTTTTTTTGATGATGATGATGATGATGATGATGATGATAGGCTATACTCTATGGATGGATTTATGGATTTGTTCCAATACTACATTCAATTTGGCAAACCTAACTTGATTGGAAATGGAGGATAGTCAGTTGACCAACTGAATGTATTGACACTTTCTACAAGGCATATAGTCTATGAGAGATCTAATCATATTTGTATGAATATTTTGTTAACGCCTATAGAGATGAATTCATGTAATGAACTCATTATTATTATTTACCTTGGCAAGTCAGTTGAGAACAAATTCTTATTTTATAATGACGGCTTACCCCGGAATTCATCATGGTTATAACAACATTGTAATATCTGCAGTCGTTTAAAGAAAAATCGTTTTTCAAATGGAATAGTTCAACTATTGAAGCTCGGGCCTCGAGCCTGCACAAGTGCCTAGGACAATTTGGTAAAGTACTGTTACTCCTTATCCAATTCATGTTTTATTTATGATCTTTCGCTTGCACGACTCACTTTTCTGGGGGGGTAAAAATCCGTTTAACAGTGAATCAATTTTGTCTGGCCTAATGTCAAAATAAAATTCTATATTTTGATTTAGGATGTGAGGAAATGACGCACACTGCAGATTTTTACAACAATTACATATTTCACTACTTTAACCATGGAGTTTACAACAAAAATGTTTCCTAAACAATTGAACCAGGCGCTGCAGACCACAGCTTCCATCGTGACTGTGTGCAGCCGCATGAACCGTTGACGTTCCTACTAACAGCGGGCACGTGTGACATTGCCGTTCAGACAACTCTACTATCAACAAACGAGACTTTCTCTATTGTATCCAACAGAGTTCACCCTGGCTGTGGTCACAACTATCTATCCTTGCTGTAAACAATGTTTCCCCATTTCTAATGTGTCAGACTCCGTCTCGTTTCTATCAACATGATTAGTCAGTCCCCTGTAATGCGCGACTCCCGAGTACATGTGCAACATTGTGTCTAATAATGGTGTTAAAATAATCGTTTTCTACGCCATGTTGTTGTTGACACTTACCAGGCCCGTTTCTTTCTCCCGAGTGCAAGGCATTCGCCCCATATCCATATGGATGGACATGGTTCAGATCATTTGCCCTTGGGAGAGAAAAAAAAACGCGATACACATCGGGCACGCACAGATGAAACAGAAATATACTTACAAGAGGAGAAACACGACACCGTTCAACAACTCTCCTTTTTTCCCAGAACCGAACGTCTGGTTGTCGCCCTAGTGGCTTTTAGAAGCTCCGTCGACAATGTCCAGATTCCGACACACTCCCTTTCTCTCTCTCAGTCCTGTTTGTCCCCCCTGCTCTGCTCTATCTCGACCGAGTCAAACAACCCTGTTCCCTTGAATCTCTCTTTTTCATCCGGGCGCTTCGGGGACGAGCGTCGCTGGCTGGCTCACTGTGGATGATGAGGAAACACGCGTGTACGTGCGTGAGATATTGGACCCGTTCCTCTGCCCGGGCGTTGCTGACGCATGCCAAATCTTACAACGCCTGAATATGTCCTATTCCACATAATATGTTATAGCGATCTGTCAGTCATTGGTTGATGAATTCAACGTCTGAGCAGGGGACGCTACCATGGTGAGGGGAAAAGGTGTTTACCGGGTTTCCATCCAACCTTTTTTCTGTGAGTAAAGTAGGCTACATGTCTGATGAAAAATGTAATGACAGGCCTGATTCAAATTCCAAATTTGTCAGTAAACTTTCCAAATGTTGACGAAGCAAAATATGCTAAACAAGGTGGGATCCTTTTGAGTCGGTACAATTAATAATGGGAGAAAATGGCGGTGGAAACGCTTTTATGCGCAAATATTTATAACCATCATATTGAAGTAAACTTGGAGTCAGGCGAAGACATGTTGTGTGGTCCTCCCCACTACGACTCTCAAAGCATGCAGTTTATTAGACTACAGATTAAATTAATTATGATGAACTTCACAGGGTGGTGAAAGTGCGAGGTGATGCTCCTTTCCAAAAAATATCAAAGGTATTCTGGTGACATGATTTTTATTATATCTTTATTTATCGAGACAAGTCAGTTAAGAACAAATTCTTATTTTCAATGACAGCGGGTTAACTCCCTTGTTCAGGGGCAGAACGACAGACTTTTACCTTGTCAGCTCAGGGACCTTCCTGGTTACTAGTCTGGTTACTAGTCCAATGCTCTAACCACTAGGCTATCTGCCGCTGATGATCGACTATTGGCTGCCGTTTGAGAAATAATTATCTTTCTCTTATGCATAGTGGTCTCATCATGTAGGTAGCCTACCCACATTATATCTGGGAGGCTGTTGGCCGGAGCACACATGCCAAGACCAGAGTGGGCACATTCACTATACAGCGCAGAGTTTTTTTTAACAAAACCATCAGTAGAGTTGAAAATGCGATGGAAACTCATTTTAATTATTATTTTTTATTTTTTATTCGGTACATGGGGAAATTAACCGCAAACGTTATTTTTATCTGCACGAAACATTTGGTGTATGAGCCCTTCTTCAGTGGGCAAAGACAATGGCAGACAAATGTCACGACAACAAGACCTCACGAGTGGTCGTCGTTCTAAATTCAGTATTGGCCCAATCAAGAGATCCCACTAGAGGGAGCTGTGGGGAAAACATGAATATCAAAGTGAAATAAAAAAAAATATATAGACAAAAATTAAATAAAAAATATGTCGACACACAAGTCAAATGCATTATGATGTCATTGCCTAAATTATTTGGATTACATATTTATAACCTACTACAACATAAAACATTTTTTTATTTTTTTACATTCCTCATTGAGGCCCTCTGGAGCAAGAGTTCCCGAGAGGTCTATCCAGTATGTCTCCTATTGGCCAATAGGTCTCCAATTACATTTAAACTGCCCAATAGAGGCTATAGTGCCTAGTTACTTCATTAAATCATAGAAGCTATATGACATTTCAATTTTAAGTAATAACAATGCCCATAAATACCTAAACTATGATTTGACATTTCAATGTGTGTGTGTGTGTGTGTGTGTGTGTGTGTGTGTGTGTGTGTGTGTGTGTGTGTGTGTGTGTGTGTGTGTGTGTGTGTGTGTGTGTGTGTCTGTGTCTGTGTCTGTGTGTGTATTTCACAGTATAGCCCACATGTACCAGCCACACTTTAACAAGCCCATAACAAATACCACCGTCCTCTGGCAGTTACAGGAAACCCGCTTCTTCTTCTTCTTCTCCTGGTTGTTGCTGTTGTACTAAACATTCCTAGCCACTCTCCAGATGGAACATTAAAAAAAACATTTCATATCTCGCTAAAGTATTGTCTCTAAATATTTATTTTCAGTTTTGTATAGTGTAAATTTGTCATTTTTCCCCTTTTTGAGTGTAAACTGTGAGCATGAATTAAAACCATAAAATCGTCAAAGATTTAAACAAAGTCAGACATGTTTGGTTTAGTTGAATCTGGTCAGAACAAACACAGTAGGCAAGTAGACTGGATCTAAACCGGTCTCTTATACCAGACTGGATGTACAGCCTGTCTGTTATACCAGACTGGATCTAAACCGGTCTCTTACACCAGACTGGATGTACAGCCTTCTCTTACACCAGACTGGATCTAAACCGGTCTCTTACACCAGACTGGATGTACAGCCTTCTCTTACACCAGACTGGATCTAAACCGGTCTCTTACACCAGACTGGATCTACAGCCTGTCTGTTATACCAGACTGGATCTACAGCCTGTCTGTTACACCAGACTGGATCTACAGCCTGTCTGTTATACCAGACTGGATGTACAGCCTTCTCTTACACCAGACTGGATCTACAGCCTGTCTCTTACACCAGACTGGATCTACAGCCTGTCTCTTACACCAGACTGGATCTACAGCCTTCTCTTACACCAGACTGGATCTACAGCCTGTCTGTTATACCAGACTGGATCTACAGCCTGTCTCTTACACCAGACTGGATGTACAGCCTGTCTCTTACACCAGACTGGATCTACAGCCTGTCTGTTACACCAGACTGGATCTACAGCCTGTCTGTTACACCAGACTGGATCTACAGCCTGTCTGTTATACCAGACTGGATCTAAACCTGTCTCTTACACCAGACTGGATCTACAGCCTGTCTGTTATACCAGACTGGATGTACAGCCTGTCTGTTACACCAGACTGGATCTACAGCCTGTCTGTTACACCAGACTGGATCTACAGCCTGTCTCTTACACCAGACTGGATCTACAGCCTGTCTGTTACACCAGACTGGATCTACAGCCTGTCTGTTATACCAGACTGGATCTACAGCCTGTCTGTTATACCAGACTGGATCTAAACCTGTCTGTTATACCAGACTGGATCTACAGCCTGTCTGTTACACCAGACTGGATCTACAGCCGGTCTGTTATACCAGACTGGATCTACAGCCTGTCTGTTATACCAGACTGGATCTACAGCCTGTCTGTTACACCAGACTGGATCTACAGCCTGTCTCTTACACCAGACTGGATCTACAGCCTGTCTGTTATACCAGACTGGATCTACAGCCTGTCTGTTACACCAGACTGGATCTACAGCCTGTCTGTTATACCAGACTGGATCTACAGCCTGTCTGTTATACCAGACTGGATCTAAACCTGTCTGTTATACCAGACTGGATCTACAGCCTGTCTGTTACACCAGACTGGATCTACAGCCTGTCTGTTATACCAGACTGGATCTACAGCCTGTCTGTTATACCAGACTGGATGTACAGCCTTCTCTTACACCAGACTGGATCTACAGCCTGTCTGTTACACCAGACTGGATCTACAGCATGTCTGTTATACCAGACTGGATCTACAGCCTGTCTGTTACACCAGACTGGATCTACAGCCTGTCTGTTATACCAGACTGGATATACAGCCTGTCTGTTATACCAGACTGGATCTACAGACGGTCTGTTATACCAGACTGGATCTACAGCCGGTCTGTTATACCATACTGGATCTAAACCTGTCTGTTATACCAGACTGGATGTACAACCTTCTCTTACACCAGACTGGATCTACAGCCTGTCTGTTATACCAGACTGGATCTACAGCCTGTCTCTTACACCAGACTGGATCTACAGCCTGTCTGTTATACCAGACTGGATCTACAGCCTGTCTGTTATACCAGACTGGATCTACAGCCTGTCTGTTACACCAGACTGGATCTACAGCCTGTCTGTTATACCAGACTGGATCTACAGCCTGTCTGTTATACCAGACTGGATCTACAGCCTGTCTGTTATACCAGACTGGATCTATAGCCTGGTTATACCAGACTGGATCTACAGCCTGTCTGTTATACCAGACTGGATCTACAGCCTGTCTGTTATACCAGACTGGATCTAAACCTGTCTGTTATACCAGACTGGATCTACAGCCTGTCTGTTATACCATACTGGATGTACAACCTGTCTCTTACACCAGACTGGATCTACAGCCTGTCTGTTATACCAGACTGGATCTACAGCCTGTCTGTTATACCAGACTGGATCTACAGCCTGTCTGTTATACCAGACTGGATGTACAGCCTGTCTCTTACACCAGACTGGATCTACAGCCTGTCTGTTATACCAGACTGGATGTACAGCCTGTCTCTTATACCAGACTGGATGTACAGCCTGTCTCTTATACCAGACTGGATCTAAACCTGTCTGTTATACCAGACTGGATGTACAGCCTGTCTCTTACACCAGACTGGATCTAAACCTGTCTGTTATACCAGACTGGATGTACAGCCTGTCTCTTACACCAGACTGGATCTAAACCTGTCTGTTATACCAGACTGGATGTACAGCCTGTCTCTTATACCAGACTGGATGTACAGCCTGTCTGTTATACCAGACTGGATCTAAACCTGTCTGTTATACCAGACTGGATGTACAGCCTGTCTCTTACACCAGACTGGATCTAAACCTGTCTGTTATACCAGACTGGATGTACAGCCTGTCTGTTACACCAGACTGGATCTACAGCCTGTCTGTTATACCAGACTGGATCTACAGCCTGTCTGTTATACCAGACTGGATCTACAGCCGGTCTGTTATACCAGACTGGATGTACAGCCTGTCTGTTATACCAGACTGGATCTACAGCCTGTCTGTTATACCAGACTGGATCTACAGCCTGTCTGTTATACCAGACTGGATCTACAGACGGTCTGTTATACCAGACTGGATCTACAGCCGGTCTGTTATACCATACTGGATCTAAACCTGTCTGTTATACCAGACTGGATGTACAGCCTTCTCTTACACCAGACTGGATCTACAGCCTGTCTGTTATACCAGACTGGATGTACAGCCTTCTCTTACACCAGACTGGATCTACAGCCTGTCTCTTACACCAGACTGGATCTACAGCCTGTCTGTTATACCAGACTGGATCTACAGCCTGTCTGTTATACCAGACTGGATCTACAGCCTGTCTGTTATACCAGACTGGATCTACAGCCTGTCTGTTATACCAGACTGGATCTACAGCCTGTCTGTTATACCAGACTGGATCTATAGCCTGGTTATACCAGACTGGATCTACAGCCTGTCTGTTATACCAGACTGGATCTATAGCCGGTCTGTTATACCAGACTGGATCTACAGCCTGTCTGTTATACCAGACTGGATCTACAGCCTGTCTGTTATACCAGACTGGATCTACAGCCTGTCTGTTATACCAGACTGGATCTAAACCTGTCTGTTATACCAGACTGGATCTACAGCCTGTCTGTTACACCAGACTGGATCTACAGCCGGTCTGTTATACCAGACTGGATCTACAGCCTGTCTGTTATACCAGACTGGATCTACAGCCTGTCTGTTATACCAGACTGGATCTAAACATGTCTGTTATACCAGACTGGATCTACAGCCTGTCTGTTATACCAGACTGGATCTAAACCTGTCTGTTATACCAGACTGGATCTACAGCCTGTCTGTTATACCAGACTGGATCTACAGCCTGTCTGTTATACCAGACTGGATCTACAGCCTGTCTGTTATACCAGACTGGATCTAAACCTGTCTCTTACACCAGACTGGATCTAAACCTGTCTGTTATACCAGACTGGATCTACAGCCTGTCTGTTATACCAGACTGGATCTACAGCCTGTCTGTTATACCAGACTGGATCTACAGCCTGTCTGTTATACCAGACTGGATCTACAGCCTGTCTGTTATACCAGACTGGATCTACAGCCTGTCTGTTATACCAGACTGGATCTACAGCCTGTCTGTTATACCAGACTGGATCTATAGCCAGGTTATACCAGACTGGAGCCATAGACTGGTTATACCAGACTGGATCTATAGACTGGTTATACCAGACTGAATTCTGTGCTCATCGTTTTTACCATTCTGGCTTTACCAGGCTATCTGCTGTGCATAATCCCTGGGTCAGAGACAGACTTTACCAGGCTATCTGCTGTGCAGGATGGTCATAATTCTTCATGACAGTGTCACGATGTGTATTTTCTAAGTTATTGAAAATATAATTGAAAAAAACATGACTGTAAAAAATGTATTACAACAAAAGCAAAGGATTTAGGAAACAAACTTTAAAATGAAAGGAAACTTCTTGTCAGGGAAAAAGCACATTTGAATAAATGTGGATTTTGACACTCTTATGTAGGTGTCATAACCAGCCATAACATAACGCAATATATGTCACAACAGGTGTAAATATATGGGTCATGACAGTGTTATCAGCTGTTATGACATATTATGACATGGTTATGACCGTGTCATAATGCGTTATGATGCTGGGAGTCAAGTAAACTGTTACCAACTTTTGCATATCCTACACATCGATAACACAAGAAATAGTGGTTTTGTCATTTGTTATAGGCTGTTTTAGGACACCTAAATGTGGCTCAGTTGGCCAACATCCCTTGTTTATTGATGGCGCTGGCTACGTCAGGTTGGATCTATAGTAAATGCATATGGGTGTCAGTTACATTTCTCAAATGTCTGGTCAATTAAAATCTCTCCGGTCACGTTGTCTAGCACCAAATTTTCTCAGGATAAGACCCAGATGCAGACAGTTCGAATCACAGATGTTTATTAACAAAACGGGGCAGGCAGACGACAGGTCAAGGGCAGGCAGAGATCAGTAATCCAGGACAGGGTCAGTAAGGTACAGAATGGCAGGCAGACTCAGGGTCAGGGCAGGCAGAGATCAGTAATGCAGGACAGGGTCAGTAAGGTACAGAATGACAGGCAGGCTCAGGGTCAGGGCAGGCAGAGATCAGTAATGCAGGGCAGTGTCATAAGGTACAGAATGGCAGGCAGGGTCAGAGTCAGGGCAGGCAGAGATCAGTAATGCAGGGCAGTGTCGCAAGGTACAGAATGACAGGCAGGCTCAGGGTCAGGGCAGGCAGAGATCAGTAATGCAGGGCAGTGTCGCAAGGTACAGAATGACAGGCAGGCTCAGGGTCAGGGCAGGCAGAGATCAGTAATGCAGGGCAGTGTCGCAAGGTACAGAATGACAGGCAGGCTCAGGGTCAGGGCAGGCAGAGTGGTCAAAACTAGAAAAACTAGAAAAACAGGGGCAAGAGAGAAACAGAAGTACGGGGAAAACACACTGGTAGGCTTGACAAGACAAGACGAACTGGCAACAGACAAACAGAAAACACAGGGAGAAATGCACAGGCGATACTGGGGAAAATGGGCAACACCTGGAGGGGGGGTGGAGACAAGCACAAGACAGGTGAAACAGATCAGGGTGGGACAGTTATTAACTGGTTCTTGTGCTTTCAAAATAGCGGTTCTGTTTCGGAACAGTATGGATCACTTTCGTTCGCGGTCCTGATTCTGTTCCTCCTAAAAAAAATGACGTTATTTTCCTGTTTTCGGTTCTGTTCCCTGAACCGGTTCCAACCCCTGGTTACAATAACATTGCCTTCATAAAGGATTTATGAAAAGATTATACTTAGTTAATCAACTGAACAGCCTAAAATGTTCCACAGGGATGTTGGTCCATGCTGACTTGATGGCAGCACGGAGTTGCTGCAGATTGAACAGCGGTACATTCATGCTGCCAACAGCTCGTTCCATCTCATCCCAAAGATGCTCTATAGGGTTTGATCAGCAACAAGGTTCAGAGACACGTTGTTGCGTTCAGTCGTTGATGAACTGGTATCAAGGCACCTAACTTCAGCCAGGAAAACATTCCCCACACCAGTACACCACCGCCACCAGCCTGTACCGTTGACACCAGGCAGGACGGGGCCATGGACTGATGCTGCTTACGCTGAATCCTGACTCGGGCCATCAGCGTGACGCAACAGGAACTGGGATTCGTCGGACCAGGCGATGTTTTTGCTCTTCTGAATTGTCCAGTGTTGGTGATGGAAGTGCCGACTGGATCAGCTTCTTCTTGTTTTTAGCTGATAGGAGGAGAACCCTGGTGTGGCCATCTGCTGCAATAGCCTATCCGTGACAAGGACCGACGAGTTGTGCGTTCCGAGATGCCGTTGTCCTGCGCCGTTATTTTCCTGTTTGTGTTCCGCCTGTTAGTTTGCATGATCCTTCCCATTCTCCTTCGACCTCTCATCAACGAGCCGTAATTCACCCACAGGACTGCTGCTGACTGTATGTTTCTTTGTTTGTTGCACCATTCTAGGTAAACCCTAGACACTGTTGTGCGTGAAAAGCCTAGGAGAGCGGCCGTTTGTTAGATACTGGATCTGGCACGCCTGGCACCGACGATCATACCACACTCAAAGTCGTTTAGGTCACTAGTTTTGTCCATTCTAACGTTCAACCGAACAGTAACTGAATGCCTCGATGCCTGTCTGCCTGCTTTATGTAACAAGCCACGGCCACGTGACTCACTGTCTGTAGGAGCCATCCATTTTGGTGAACGAGGGGGTATACCTAATTAACTGGCCGGTGAGTGTAACCAGTTTATAATCGCAATAAGGCACCTCAGGGGTTTGTGGTATATGGCCAATATACCACAGCTAAGGGCTGCATCCAGGCACTCTGCGTTGCGTTGTTGCTAAGAACAGCCCTTAGCTGTGGTATATTGGCCATATACCACACCCCCTCATGCCTTATTGCTTAATTAAGTCATTGGTTGAATGTGAGAGTAATTTTTTATGACCACAAAGCACGGACAAGTATGAATGTCTTGAAAGTCCCCTTTTCATCCCTTATAATGGGAAATTATCAGGAGAGCAGACGCACACACAGACAGACAGACAGACAGACAGACAGACAGACACACAGACACACAGACACAAACACACAGACACAGACACACACACACACACACACACACACACACAGACAGCTACACCCGCTGCTGTACTGCTGTATAGGAGATGGTCAGAAGAGC